>NC_072739.1:114072299-114307162 GCF_026930045.1 Uloborus diversus | reverse complement strand
AATAAACTCGAAAAATATGCGCAGACGATTTTTTTTTTTTGACAATGAAAATTATTTCTTTAAGTTGACATTTTATTGTTTTTTTTTATTTTGGTAAGTGCATTAATTCGTTTAAAAAAATATTTTTGGCAACTGGGGAAAAAGAAACGATTTTTTTTATATGATGTATTTATTTTAATGAACTTATTATTATTATTTTTTCGTTTTGAAAGCTGTTAAAAAAATTTTTTAATTGAAAGAAGTGTATTAGCTGCTTTGTTTAAAAGGTGCTGCTATTTTATTTGTTCGTTTTTTTTGAAGAAAAGTAAGGAATATTTTATTCCTAGAAATCAGCTTAAAATATTAAAAAAAAATATGTTTGAATAAATTTGCGATTTTAGCTATTTTTGAGAATATTGATCAGGTACTAGAAAGTAGTATGGGTATACGGGAAAGTAGGCTCGTCTAGTTCTAGACGGAACTTCTTGTTCGATATTTGTAATATGAATCACAGTGTTGCAGTTTTTAGCCTACTTTCCCAGTAAAAGTCAGAAAAAGAAGAAAAAAGCATGAAAGAAGGCTTAATGCATCTTAAAAATATCGTGAAAAAAAAAGTCAAAAATAAATAAAATAATTAAATAAATATTGAAAAATTAAAAATTGGAAAGTAGGGTATTGAGATGGAGAAAAATGTCTGTCGGTCTGTCTGTCTGTCCCCCCCTAATAACTTTTGAATGAATAGTCCGATTCGAACAAAATTTTTTTTGTTCGAACGATCTCGGCGAGGACACCTCATTCCCATATTTCACTTTTTGATTTGAACTATTTTTTGTTTAATTTTGAACAGTTCAAAAAAACTTAACTTTAGCGCCTACGGGGAAATTCAAGGCAATTCCGAACTGTGAGGCGAATTTGCTTCAAACAAGCTTTGTAGGAAAAAGATTTTGATGAAAAACTTGTGTAAAAAATATCTTTTTGATTTGAACAATTTTCCGTTCAATTTTGGACAGTTCAAATCCCTTAACAATAGTGCCTATGGGGAAACTGAAAGTCAATGTAGATTCCGTACTTGAAGGCGGATTCTTCAAACAAATTTTGTTGGAAATAACTCTTGACGCCAAACTCCAGACTTCGACTCCGAGAATTTAGGGGCACTTGACTCCGACTCCGACTCCTGTGCCCGACAATTAATCGGACTCCGACTCCCCGACTTTGACTCTGACTTCGTAGTTTTGGCAAAAATTTATACACGGTGGACAAATGACTGACTCCGATTCTTAAATATTCGACTCCGACTCCTTTATCTCAAAATGAGATTGACTCCGACTCCGCAGCTATCTTTTTAACTGTGAAATAATTATTGTTGATATGACTTGTTTTTATTTTTACGCAAAAGTTTCAATTTAGGTACTCAGTTTTTGGCGAATAAACTCGAAGTCATTTATATTTCTACATAAAGATATGCGCAGACGATTTTTTTTTTTTTTTTTTTTGACAAAGAAAATTATTTCTTTAAGTTGACATTTTATTGTTTTTTGGTAAGTGCATTAATTCATTTAAAAAAATGTTTTTTGGCAACAGGGGAAAAGAAACGATGTTTTTTTTTTTTTGATATGATGTATTTATTTTAATGAGCTGATTAATTTTAATTATTATTTTCTCGTTTTGAAAGCTGTTAAAGATTTTTTTTTTAATGGAAAAAAGTGTATTAGCTGTTTTGTTTAAAAGTTGCTGCTTTTTTTTTTTTTTTTTTTTTTTTTTTTACGCATAAAATTTTTTTTAGATGAGTTTGGAATATTTTATTCCTAGAAATCAGCTTAAAGTATTTTAAAAATATGTTTGAAAAAAATTTGCGATTTTAGCTATTTTTGAGAATATTGATCAGGTACTAGAAAGTAGTATGGCTATACGGGAAAGTAGGCTCATCTAGTTCTAGACAGAACTTCTTGTTTCTCTATCGCTTCGGCGGAGTTACAAGTTTGAGGCCCGTCGAAATACATTCTGGGGCCCAATTTCTCTATCACAGAAGTTGTAAAATATTTATCATAGGCATTTTTGTAATTCCTACGGTTCCCCTATGGTTATGGGGCCTCTCGTGCAATTACAACATTTGCTATATTTTAAATCCGCCACTGCACATCAAAACAAACTTGGGTGCAAATATTAAAAGGGTTTTTCTGCTCAATGTTTATGATTATTTTGAACTCTATTTTTTACGACTATTTTTTGTATTTCCGAGAACACTTATGTGCCCCTCCTCCCACTCCCTCAATTTCTGAAACTAAACTCTAGTTGTACTTCTGAGTTGTTTAAAACTAACACCATTTTTTTTTCTAGCTTTATCTATTGTTTAGGAAGAATTTCGAGCATTAATGTAACAAATTGATTAAAGACGTATTGAATGGTGACATAATTCGGAAATCAAAGGGACTTTTGAATTTTTTCTTCGGAAGTGCTGAAGTAGATTCAGAAACTCTTCCGAGGCGTTGATGGTAGCGGTTCTGTACTATAAAAAGGGGGCCGAAGTTGGGGCCAAAGTTTAATGTTATGAATTACTCCAAAATCAGAGGTTGACCCCCCTAACCCACCCTCGTCGTTTCAAGCATTTCTTAAATACTTAACGATAATTTATTTTGATCAAGAAATGTCATTTTGCATATTTCTTATACTTGTTTCACCTATATTTCGTAATGAGCCATCTTTTTTGCATCATTAATAGCGATCGATTTTTTTCTGTTGTAAGTAACTATTTTTATGTATTTATGTAAAATCAATGAATAAGTTATTTTTGTTTTCATCTTTTTTTTAATAATATGTTGTAGAAAAGTTTCAAGGATTTTCTATTATGCATTTTTTTTTAATTTCAGAAAATTATTGTTAAATTGAAAAATTTAATTTGAACTTGTTTCTAGTGCTTTAAAAAAGATTAAACAATCACATTGTTCAATATTACGTGTGCAAACATCAGATCAAGTAGTATATGTATTCAGTGATTAACTTGGTGTAAATATTGAGTTTGTTTATTTTGGCTGCGTTTTAAGAACCTTGCTCTTTTCATGGCTATTTCTTTTTCCCGTAAAATTTATGTCACTGTTATAGCTTTTATGAAAAATGCAAACTTTTCTGTTCATAAACTTTAAATAAGTATAAAAATATTCCAGTTAGGATTTAATATTGTAATTTATCTGTTACCTTTTTTGTTTAATTTGATAACTAAAAAATATCTACGTGCACTCTTTCCACTTTAATTGCGTAATTTGTTGACGGTTTCATAGTTTTATTCTTATTTTTTTTTTTTTTTTGAATGATTAAACAACATAATTTAATGTTTTTTAACTATCTTTAGTGTACCTAAATCCATGCATTATTACAATATTACTTAAATCTTAGTTATATGTTCAATTAAAAAATAAAACAAATCAATTGGTTATTAAACAGTCTCGTTGTTTTTCTTTCTTTTTTTTTTCTTCTTTCTCTTTTTTTTTTTTTTTTTTTTTTTTTTGACTGTTGTTTTCTGTCTTCCATCATACAGCAGTCGGAAAAGAAGAAGCATAACTACACCCTGTACAGATTGTACGTAGCACGATCCAAAAGTTCGAGGGACAAGCTGTACTATCAAATCTTACCCAGAATAGTTCACATTACCGAAACACATCCACCTTCAAAAGGTCACCTTGAGGGACTATGTATTTCTGCCAGCTTTCATATAACTTTTAGAAACACTCCTGGAAGCCACTTTTTCGCTACCTTCTGTGATGCAGTTTTATCTTCTCCTGACGGAAGAAAGCGGTGCCCATGCAAATGTTTTTTTGCTGAGAACAGGTAAAAGTCACACGGAGCTAAGTCCGACGAAACGTTACGTTATTTTTTTTGTCATATCAGAGTATTGACCAATCGAACAGTGCATCCTCAACATGAAAGTCGACTTCTTCCCCATGATGAAGTTAAAGCAGCTGCGCAAGAGGCCTTACAGAAGGTTGCGACAAATGTGTTCCAGGAGTCCTTCTAAAAGCTATACGAACGTTGGCATAAGTGCATAGTCGTTCAAGGTGACTATTTTGTAGATATGTGTACTTCGGTAATGTGAACTATTCAGGGTAAGGTTTTATACAACTTGTCCTTGAACTCTTAGATCATACTACGTGCGTATGAGTTTTCAACTTACTATTTCATAACGTTTTTGAGTGACGCAAGTTTTCGCGCATTAAGACATCACAAAAGAATTTGCGATAATTAACTAAGGAGGTGTTCAAAATGTATATTTTGGTCATCTATATTTTCTTAGGTATATATGCATGTACACATGTGCCGAAAAAACTTGTGAAGTTTAAATTGGGTAATCGTAAAATAGAAATTTAGGTCGAAATCTGATTTTTTTTTTTTTTTTTTTTTTTTTTTGTGATTACAATTTCTTATTCGGAGCAAGGAGGCAAAGTGAAAAGAATTAATGATCCTTTAAATCCCTGACAATCTTATCAATTTATTTCTGTTAGATTTTCTTTTTTTCTTTTTTTTTTGCCATCGGCCTATGGCATCGGCCATCGGCCATCGGCAATCGGCCATTTGGAGGAAAACAATCGGCAATCGGCCATCGGCCATCTTTGAACAATCGGCCAACAATCGGCATCGGCCCATCGGCCAAAAAATGCCATCGGTCGAGCCCTAATATTTATTTATGCGTGTTAATAATTGCAAAAAATTATGCATTTTGTGTTTTAAAATTTCTATATATTATGCATGTATACAAATGTGTTGAAATATTACTTATGTAAATGAATATCTATCGATTACAATAGCGTTTATTTATAACCTCTTTTTTTCCTGCGAATCGGTAATAAGTTTAACCTTCTTATAAGGTCAGTTTCCCAAAGTCCCAAATGGTGGCCTTACATTAAGGTCCATCTGTGTTTTATTTTAAGTTATACACGTGTCAAACGTAGTTTAAATTGATGATTGTAAGTTTGAGTGCTATTATTGATTGTTTCTTTACATAGTTTAAAATGAAGTTTCCAAAACGAGTCTTTGTTTGAACGCGCAAAACTGGAGAACTACTCGGTCGATTTTGCTGAAATTTTCACATTATCTTTCTTTTAGCACCGAAAAGGTTTGCAGAGCGGTACGAAAAAAAAATTCGATAAATCTTTTTGTATTCCAATTTAGGCTCAATTTTCATATAAATTCCAGAATATGGGGGTGAAAAATTACTTGCGCATATTAATATTATAAATGGTTGGAAAAGACAGATGTTTCGCCGTTCTAAGCAATTTGTTTCAATACTCTAACTTAATTACGGCGGAAGTTATTCGCGTTTTTAACTCGAATTTGTTTATGCATAGCTGAAATTTAGGCACTATTTTCTTCATTAAATCTATCAATAAAAAGTGAAGAAATTGTCCCACAGTTTTCTTTTTGACACCATTGGAAAAAGCGACATTTTTTACTACAGATCTATCTCGACCTATGGCCGAAAAACTAAGCTTCTATCTCCAAAGGAAAAAATCGCCAAGTTGTTTTAAATCAAGTTCTAAAAATCTCATCTTCATTCAAAATGTTGACCATTTTATTTTGCGTTTCACGGTTACGCTTTTTAAATCCATTGTTTCTTTCTCATTTTAAATTCTTAAATGTATTTTATTTTATGTATCCGTTAGTTACGCTTTTTATATCCATCGTTTCTGTCTTTCTTTCTCAGTTAAATTTCTTAAAAGTGTTTTAATATCTGTCATCATTATTCGGAAGAGAAATTTTGCATGATGTTTTTTTCTTTTTTATTTAAGCCTGATGGTTGAACATGACACAATTTTTATTTTCAAGGTAGACCGGGCAAAGCCGGGCGATGCAGCTAGTTACAAATAAACGAATCAAGTTCATAAACAAGTTAAAGTGAGCTTCCTCCTCGCACCTCGAATGAATCTTAAGGAAGTATTCCATCATTGCATCATTAATCGCCAACTTGATGAACGTATTTTTGTTTTTGTAATTTTTAAGTGTCAGTGTTTTTAATTCCCCCAGAGTCTAAACACACTTACACACTTGTTCCTTTTACATTAACTACTGGTTCTAGCAATGAATAACAATGTTCTACAAAAGAGCTAAAGTTGTCTCTATCATGAACGAAAGTAGTCGAGTCCAACAATTTGGAGATCAAAGAACATATTAGCCCCAGAATTTTTTTGTTGGATCTTGGTTCTAAGATGTGCATAAATGTATGTATGGAACTTCTCGCTTTGTTTCCTAATTTACGCAGTTATTCACACTGATCCGCCCCCCCCCCCTCACTTTTTTTTCATTTATAAGCTACTTCTGTGGCATCTGTCACCATATACACTAAATACACAGCTCCCCAGGGGCTACCTCTGGCCGTCATTGAACAATCGAATCTTGAAGTAAATGTGCGAAATGTAGCCTATGAAGATCAGTGACGAGGATTCATCGCTGTTTGCTTCCTCGTAGGTTATGGAGAAAGTTGTTTAAATACTATAATTACATTCGAACTACATTCGGTTAACTACATTCGAAAAGCTACGCTTAAAAAAGAGCATAGTTCAATTTATTTTGTATTTTAACCGTTCTGTTAAATGATGAACACGTGCTGCCATCTAAGTCATAACGGTTCAAGCAGCCTGCGGTAACAAATTGTAAAAATTTTCAAGAATAAAAAAATGTTTAATCAATACCTTATCTTATATATTATTCCCTTCTCATTTTAAAACTTATCAGGCTGGCTAATGAAGAAAAATAAATAGACTTATGGTCGAAAAATCAAGTTTTCGAAAACGCCCCTTGCTGTTTTAAAACCTTGATGCTGCCTGTAGTTCTTATGCATTTTTTAAAAGCAAAGTTCTAATGTAGTTTTCCATTTTTTACGTGGCTTTCAGCAAAAAAAAATAGCCTGTGTGTGTGTGTGTTCATATTTTAATAAAGCTTAAAAAGCACTGGACTTAGTTGTTCGGTTAAATTGATAAGTTTTTTTCGGTAGAGCGTTCGGCTATAAACTATTCGAACTTCGGGCAAGTTTGGGCTGTCCGAAAGAATATCAAATTTATATTAGTATTACGCATTACATGTACTCATAACATACAAACGGAATAAAATAAATGCAGTGGGATTGCTACTTGGTGTTTCGACTCCTTTATGCAGGCTACAGTTATCATTCGGATAAGTTGACTGTTAATCGAAGAGTGTTCTTCCTTTTTTTAAGCTTTGACTACATCCAGATCACTCAGCATAATGTAAGCATAAAAAAGTATTACATTTACCAAAAGGAAATCCTTTTTGTGCAGAAAAACATTTTCATTGTATGCTGAAATGTAGATGTTTCTAATAGCAGTGTTCGACCTTTTGTACAAATGAAAAAATACTACGCCAACTTAAAACTACGAGTTTCACCCAGTAAACCTTTAATTTTTTATTCGCGCGAATACGATATAAAGCATTAAAATTATTATCAACTTCATTAGCAGGAAATCATTTTCTACTCCTCTGCTTTCTGCTGAAAAAAAAATACATTTTGTCTACGTTCGAAAAATTACACTTAAAAAACGGACTCAGTTCAACTGGTTTTGGTTTTGAATTTTAAGTGTTCGATTAAAAGAGAAACATGTGCGGGCATTTAAGCCATAACTGTTAAAGCAACCTTCTATGTGAAATAGTTCAATATTCAAAGATAAAAACACTTATTTTCAATCTAATTTATTACTTCTCTAGAATGTTCGTTTCAATCGCTACGTGAGATCTTCGTCATTCTTTAATCAAATTCCATGCTTTTCGAATAATTTTAAATCGTATCATGCTGGTTAATGACAAAACATAGAAGCATGATCTTATTATTATTATTATTATTATTATTATTATTTTTGGCAAAAAGGTTTTTTGCTGTTTTTTACTATGCATTCCTTCAATGAATAGCTTTCGAAAAGAAAGGCGCAATTGCTAGGTTTGTTGGGGCGTCGGGCTGTTACTCAGAATGGCGCCAATTCGAATCTGTGCCAATAAATATCTCTTTAATATTTCTTTTTTTCCCGTCAGGTGCTCACATGGGCAGGACTCTGTTTGCCACAACCTGTTTTTTTACATGCACAATTATTGCTTTTTCACGAGTCACTACTCAGCCACACTTTTAATGATATTTATGTTTGAATTGAAAATATGTACGACCAAAAGGTGAGCGATGATCAAATTATCACAACGTTGTATTTAACGAGATTTTGTTACTGATGTCTTTAAATTACATGCCTTCTCTTCTGGGCTTACTTTTTTTTCGGTTCTTCTTCATAATGTTCTTCCTTTGAAATTCTTAAAGAGCGAAATACCTTACGAAACGATTCGAAGCACAGTGCGGAGTTTCGCACGGGTCGACTAGTTTTCATTTAAAGGAACATAGTAACCATATTTGTTGTGAGAGATAAAATAACAGCGTTAAAGAGAAAGCTGAATTTTTGTGTTCCCTGCCTAAAAAGAGCAACGTAGAATGTTCTGCTCTCTTAAAGGGAATTTCTGCCAGAAATATTCTCTATGAAGAAAACGCAGTGCAACTACATATTTCACGATGTTAAAAACCATTACTTTTCATTTGAGAAACCTATGACACTGTCCATGCCCGAGTATGAATCATAATTGCACTTCCGAGTTCATCTGCTGCAAACCCTCAATAATTTTGATTTGATGTTGGAAATGAATACGTTATTGAGTAACAAAACTGTATCTCAAAACTTCTTCCGCTCGCAACAACTTATCAATGCAGAGCAAGCTTTCCAGCCTATGCATACCCAAAAAACAAATTTAGTTCTTGGATTCTGCTCCAATAAAAATGTCAATTTCATGGGAAAATTATGTTTGCATAAATAGGGTCTTATTTCAAATTGAATGTAGAATTTTTTTATTCATACTGCCTCACAGTTTTTTAAAAGTTACTTTCGGTACTTAGTTAAATAGTATGCTGAGGACACGGTTCGAGCTTAGTCAAGCATCGAGTTCGTGGCTAAAGGGTCATGTGTTCGATACTGACAACGGTCGAAGATCCACCATCTGCGCTAATTTGATTAGGGCACGTTCAATAAGTTGTGGTCGAAGTCTTCCAAGGTTCCATCCCAAATCAATACCTTTGGGCATAGTGAACTGTTGTTGCTTAAAGTCCCTGGTCAAACATAAAAACTTTTTTAGGGCCCCTTAAAAACTGGTAAAACTACCTCTGTGATAGGTAAGGAGAACCAGTGGCAGATTTATAGGTTTAGGGGACGATAAATGCATATTTGGCCCCCCTGTCTATCACAGAACTGCATGAAACATATATCATGAGCATTTTTATATTCCTTTCAGTGCCCTTTGAGCTTCATGGTTTATACCAGCCAGGTTGGTGCTATTCGCTGTCTTAGAGGAATTTTTAAATTTACTCGTATGTAATAATGCACATTGTACAGGTATTAAATAATGAAAGAGGATATCAGTCATGCTGGACGACAAAAGTATTCAAAGTCCTTCTCTTGGGCAATAGACGCAAAAATCAAAGGCTAATCTACAAATTTTCCAGTTGACGTCCCCTTGTATTTCAGTTTTTGTTTGAATTCTTGTATTGTTTTTAAAGATAAAAGCAGTAATGCTTGACGAGAAAATCATTCTGTTGTCCCTTTGAAATGATTGGTAGCAAAAATTTATCTGCACCTCTGCCATTAATTTACGTATGTGTACCAATTTTTATGCGAAGCCTTCTGTTATTGTTTGACAGACAGCAGTCTCGATAAAATTGGAAATCGTTCGCTTTGGCACTAATATCTGAAGATATTAGTGGCAAAACTAAATTAGTGTAGATGTTTTTGTAAAAACAACTATGTTTTTACCATTGATATTTTCCTTAAGATCGGTATTTCTTCGTTGTCGATGTTTTTTACGTGTTTTATAACAGAAAACATTAAAAAAAAAAAAACTAAAATGATAATGTTTCTGAAATTACATGAAATGATAAAAACTGCATCATGAATCAATAGTCGCTACATCTTTGACATTGGAGAACTAGTTATCCAAAGAAATGCACTCGCGTTGAAGAAAAGTTAACAAATCTCTTTACCAGCCCACTACTGACCAATGGATGGAAAAACTTTTTTTTTTTTTGAAGCGAACTATAACTACTTTCTTACAAATGCAGCTGCAAGGCCGCAACAACTTTTTTTTTAATTTGTAGCGACCATAAACTACATTTGAACCAGCAGTAGAAAAATTACTTTTTAAATGTTGTCGCTACTTCGCTTTTTGAAAGGAAAGAAAAAGCATACACACAAACCGTTTGAGGATTGAACGAAAAGACTCGAAAAGTGGCATCTATACAGATTAATAAATTAGAATAAATTAGCTGATTTGAACATGGAATAATTAAGATAATTGTTTTTTTTTTTTTTTTTTTTTTTTTTTTTTTTTTTTTTTAGCCAATCCGTCTTTTAAACCATCTTTTTACGATTTTTACGAATATTCGCTCCAAGAAAGAATTTATAAGTTGAAAGAATTCAACCTTCAGAATTTTAAATCCTTTCTTGCCAGTGAATATTTAATTCAAGAGGGACATGAAATTTATCTAATATTTATTACTTTCTTAAGCATTTAAAGCTCTTTAATTTCCTCTAAGAAGTTTGTTACATCGAAATGTACAGACCTATTTAAGTTCCTTTGAATTGCAATTTACATGCACATATTTTATTGATTTGAATCCTTAATTTACATTCACATTTGAACACATGGTTGTGTTATGAAAAAAAAGGGGGTGATAAATTAGGTATTATTTGCAATAGCTAGATTGAATATTTCATTATGTATAATGAATCGTTTAAGAAGATGTCATCAGTGTGTGCAATTGTTTTGCGATCATTACGGTCACAACAAATGAGAAAAAAGTAATATCAGAACGATGAAATTAGGCAAGAAAAAACAAATTATAAAATTTGTTTTGAAGGCAAGCATTTGCCCCCCCCCCCCTCCCCTCCTCCCAAAAAAGCTATGGCGCTTTTTACCACGAAGACCCTTCAAGAGCGAGAGCCACCCGAAAAGATAAAAATGCCAGTAAACACTTCAATAAAAATTTCAAGGGCACAGGTTGGGCAATGACATCCCCCCCCCCACTCAGTTGGGTGCCGCTGTAAAAACATGAAGGAAGATGGGTAAAGGCTAAAGGCAGCAGTTTCTACGTTTGCTCGGCTTGGGAAAAATTCGCCGATGAGGTACTTTTTCCAAAGAAGATAATCGGTTCTTTAGGATGTTTTTAGCGTTCGATTTGGAATATTGAATTCAGGGTGCCCTCCCCCTAGGAACAAGGGCGCAACCCTCTAAATATCACAAAGATCCCCCACCCCCAAGAGCAAGAGCTCTCCTTCCCCCAGACAAAAGAGATAAATGTCCCTCAAAACACCCCACCAAAAAGTTTAATGGTACTGTATGGTACACTAATGCCCCCCCCCCCCCCCCCAGTTGAGTCGCCCTGATTGACCAGTTGAACTGAATACAACAACGGACCGAGTATGGACTCGCTTTGATTTTTGAATATTACTGCTGCCATCTAGTGGGATTTTATTGAAGATTTGATTTTTATCGTAAAAAAATAATTTCTATATTTCTTAGTTTACATGAGAGAAAAAGATAATTTAATTATTTTAATTGAAACATTTACTGAGTCGTAACTTTTAACCATTTTAGCAATAGAGTTCAAGTTCTAAGTAAAATATTAAAAGAAAATTTTAATTTTAAGCCGATTTCTTCAAGCTTGGTTGGTACTAAAACTATGAAATAAAATAAATATAAGATTTCTTGATTACTACACTCAAAAACTGCAGTTGATCTTAATATCTTTTCTAATTCTAAAGCAGCCAATAAAATTTAAATTCAAAATTTGAGAAAAGAAATATAAGCGGTACAGTAACAGCTATTAGTACAAAGCAGCATACTGTATATTTCTTCTCATATTTTTGATTGAAATTTTATTGGATGCTTTAAAATTAATGCATATATAAAGATATGTATTAAGATAACTTTCAGTTTTTGGTTTCTGTAATCAAGAAATCATGTACTTATTTTATTTCATACTTTTTATGCGAACTAACTTATAGAAATAGTCGACAGATTTATTAATTTTCTTTTATTTTATTTATTTATTTATTTTTTTTGAAAAGTATTATTGTTTTAAAATTAATTTGAGATGAAGCTTTTTGAAATTTGACTCATATGTTACCTGTTTTTATTTATATTTTAAATTATAAAACAATATTCACTTTCGTTGTAATATAAATGCATTGTGCATAAAGAGAAAATAGCTTACATTTACCGCTAATCTGCTTTAAATACTGCAAGTTTGTATGTTCAAACTATAAACAATTCTAAACACGCATGTGCAAAAAAAAAAAAAAAAAAAAAAAGCTTTTAAAATGCTTTTAAACTGATGACTTGACTTAAATCAAAGAAAGCTTCAAAAACTCGCATGATAAGAAAAGTTTCACAATTCACAAATGTATGCTAGCTTAATAAGTTCTGGCCTCTTGTCTCGGAATTAATTCGCTAACTTTAGTAACAAAATTAACTTATAAATAATATTGTAACGGATTCGGTGCGACTTCCACTTTCTTGAAATGAAGACACAGTTCTTGATAAAAACACAGGAAATTTATTTACACTATGTACAGGAGAAACCGTTAACAACTGCTAAATTATTCATCAGCAATTATCACACAACACCGTAAACTCAACGTTTACACACGTATTTACTTCCAAATACGAAAACAACACAGCGAAATGCCTCGCTATAAACAGAGCAAAATGCTCTCCGTTCGAAATCTCAAACGAAACTAACTGTTTATCCATCGCTAACGGCTTAAATACACCGAAAAGAATTTTCTCAAATATTCCACACGCTTCTCGAAATGCGTTGACCGTTATCAAATTTTATCAATGAACGAAAAGGGAATAGGGGTCGTATATTTTAGCCATATGAAAAAGGGGTTGTATATTCATTACGGGAAACTATTTACAGGTTACGTTCCTACAATAATTACTATTTACAGAATTTGTAACATTGCCCCCTTCCTAAGGACTGCACGTCCCGGGCAGTACAATCCCCAGAAAGGGTGCCAAACTTCTATCACAAGTTCACAATTACACACATTAAATTATAACTAACAGATACAGAAAACACAATAATAACAAGAAATATTACTAAACATTAAAAGCAAAAATTATCTACAACTTTTATGTTATCAACCATGGTTGTTTACGTAATACTCATGAACTATGGCCATAGTATGGGGCTAACCGATCATAATGTACAACCCTAGGTTTTGCATTAGGTGATTTTTGGATCCTCACTACGACGTCATTTAGTCGGTTAACGACTTTGTAGGGTCCATCCCAATGCGACTGCAATTTGGGTGACAGACCTTTCCGTCGGATGGGATTCCATAACCAAACCTTGTCGCCTTCGTTGAATTCATGTCCAGTAGACCTTGTGTCGTATCGGGTCTTCATCTTCTCCGCCGCGATGTTGATTCGCTCTCGTGCGAAGTTATGAACGTCTTCCAACCGGGCCTGGAGATCCTGGATGTACTCCTCAGGCGATGAAGGCGCATCCGGAGGACGACCGAAGACGAGATCACAAGGTAGCCGAAGCTCTCGTCCGAAGAGCATCTGAGATGGGGCATATCCGGTAGTCTCGTGGACAGCACTGCGGTAGGCCAGCAGGAACAAAGGCAGCTTCTTGTCCCAATCCTGTTGATTTCTGGAGACCATAAGTGAGAGATTGTTCAGGATTGTGCGGTTAAATCTCTCCACCATGCCGTCCGATTGTGGGTGTAGTGGTGTTGTCCTAGTTTTCTCAATTCCGAGAATTTGACATAGGCCCTTAAACACAGCAGAGATGAAATTCCTCCCTTGATCGGAATGAATCTGCAAAGGTGTTCCATATCTCGAGATCCAATGTTGGACTAGAGTCTCTGCTACGGTGGTAGCCTCTTGATCTGGAATGGGATATGCTTCCGGCCATTTGGTGAAGTAGTCGATGGAAACAAGAATGTATTTGTTCCCATCAGCAGTTCTTGGTAGAGGACCCAGGATGTCGATCCCAATTCGTTCGAAAGGAGCTCCAACGTTGTACAGATGTAGCTTCCCTCTGCTTCTCTTCTTCGGTCCTTTACGAGCAGCACAGGCGTCACAAGAATGGCACCACTTCTCCACGTCATCCTTCGCCTTGCTCCAGAAGAAGCGCTCCCGAACTTTATTGAGAGTTTTCAAGACACCAAAATGTCCTCCAGTCGCACTACTATGTATTTCTTTCAGAACATCAGAAATCCTGGATCGAGGAAGTAGTAACTGCCACCTAGATGTCTTGCCGTCGTCAGATTCCCATTTCCGGTGTAGCACGCCGTTCCGTAAATGGAGTGAGTTCCATAAAGCCCAGTATCTTTTTGTTGCAGGACTGAAGATGGAAACGTCCTGCCAGCTAGGGCGCCGACTGTCACTTTCCATGAACTCTAAAATTGGTTTTATGTCGGGGTCTTCAAGTTGATCTTTTCGAACTTGGTCATCACTCCATGGATCAGGTTCTGATGATGTTGGAGTCACTGTCACCTGATAGGCGGTAGGGCTAGTCGTTCCGTACTGTTTCTCGATTCGGGAACAATAGTGGCAGTTCTCAGGACAGGGTCTCCTTGATAAAGCGTCAGCATTACCGTGAGATAACCCTTTTCGATGCTTGATCTCCATGTCATATTCCTGGAGCCGCTGTATCCATCTGGCTATCTGGCCTTCCGGATTCCTGAAGTTCAAAAGCCAAGTTAACGAGGCATGATCTGTCCGAAGCAGAAATTTTCGGCCGTAGAGGTAATGATGGAAGTGTTCTACAGCTTTCACTATGGCCAGTAACTCCTTTCTGGTGACGCAGTAATTTCGCTCCGACTTTGATAAGCATTTGCTCCAGTAAGCGATGACATGTTCATTTCCGTCAATTTCTTGGGATAAAACAGCTCCAATTCCCTCGTTGCTCGCATCAGTGTCCAGGATGAAGGATTTTTCAGGCTGAGGATAGGCGAGGATAGGCGTTGATGTTAAAGCCTCCTTCAGTCGTAGAAATGCATCTTCGCATTCTTTGGACCATTCAAACTTTTGCTTGCTCTCCGTCAGCTTATGCAAAGGTCGTGCAATGTTGGAAAAACCCTTCACAAACTTCCTGTAGTACGTGCAGAGCCCCAGGAAACTTCGCAACTGATGGATGTTTTCGGGACGACTCCAACTCCTGACCGCAGATACCTTCTCTGGATCGGTTTGCACACCCTCAGAAGAGATGATGTGACCAAGGTAGTTCACTTCCCGGCGGAACAAATTACATTTGGACGGGCTTAACTTCAGATTGGCTTCCTTAAGCTTTTGCAGCACCTTCCTAAGATTTGCCAGATGTTCTTCGAAGCTGCGTCCCACGATGATGATATCGTCTAAGTAGACCAGACAGGATTCGTAAGAAAGTCCTCTTAACACTGTCTCCATAAGACGCTCGAACGTAGCTGGTGCATTGCAGAGGCCGAAGGGCATCACTTTAAACTGCCATAAGCCTTGTCCAGTTGTAAACGCTGTCTTCTCTCGGTCATCAGGGTGTATCTCAACCTGCCAGTAGCCGCTCTTCAAATCCAGGGTCGAAAACCACTTGTGTCCGGAAAGAGTGTCCAAGGTGTCGTCTATCCGTGGAAGAGGGTAACTGTCTTTCTTGGTGATTTCATTCAGCCGTCGGTAATCGACACAAAATCTGGTGGAGCCATCTTTCTTTCGGACCAAGACGATGGGAGAAGCCCAAGGACTGGATGAAGGTTCGATTACATCATTCTCCTTCATCTCTTTCAGGAGAGTTTCAACCTCTTCCTTCTTAGCGAACGGTAGTCGTCTTGGAGGCTGTTTAATAGGGGGGTGTTCTCCAGTGTAAATCCTATGCTGCGTTAAATTCGTACGGCCAACATCCTCCGATGTAGATGAAAACAGATGCTTGAAGTCGTCCACCAATTGTTCCGCAGCAGTTCTTTGATCCTTCGATAAGGGTGCACTACCAATTAACTTCGACGTCAAGGACTCAGAAGACACAGTCTCAGGGGAATTGATTCTTCTAATGATGCAGTTTACTGGAGTACAAGTTGCCAACACTTCACCTTTTCGGATATTCCTTGGCCTTTCACTCACGTTGGCGACTCTCACAGGAATTACATCCTTAGAAAGGTCCACAAGCGTAGATGCTACCAGTACTCCTTTTAGGCTATTGCTTAGGTTAGGGTATTCAATGAGTCCAAATCGAAAACTATTGCTTTCTTCAAGGGAGCCAGGTATTAATGATTCTGACCTTGAGGGAATCGATAAATCTGTTTGAGCTATTATTTGATGAGCGGATTTTACATCACTCTCTGCAGGGAAAACGGCTATGTCTTCTCTCATCGAGTGCAGCTCATTAGTCTTGAAGTCGAGAGTGAAGTCATATTTCTTCAAAAAGTCCAATCCGAGAATGAAGGGGTCCGTGATATTAGCGACGAATGCCGTATGATGGTAGGTGGCATTCCCAAACACAATTTCCAAGTCCACTTTACCGTCAATCTCAATTTTGTCACCTGTCACAGTCTGGAGACTTACGCGTGGCGATGTCCACAGCAGTTTCAATCCAAATTCACGAGCCACATCTGTCCTAATGATTGTCACATTGGCTCCAGTGTCAACAATCAGTCTGCAGGGGTTCCCATTTACATGTGCGTAAATAAAAAGTCCATCACTGCCACTACTAGAAGAGGAAATCTGCAGAGCTCTAGTGGTGGTGATTTCCTTCCCTCGCGTAGCTTGGCGAGCCGGACAACTCCTTCGCAGGTGTCCTTTACTACCGCATTTCCAGCACTTCTGCTCTTGTTTCTTTTGGGCTGTTATGCTGCTCAGATGTCTTGTCAAGTCACCGAGTTGTCTCTCAAGTTCAGCGAGGTGGGACAACCTGGAATCAGACTCATCAGCTTCCTGAGTCCGGATTAGATGGCGATCCACACGGGTTGCTTCTTGGGCGGCCTCGTATCTCATCGCATACACAACGGCAGAATTCAGGTCTTTGACATCCGCCATCCGTAGAGCTTTCTGGATTTCCGGATCTCGAACCCCGTCGATGTAGTAGTTGAGTGCCAGGTTGTCTCGAACATCCGCAGGACAGTCGCAAAAAGCTAGATGAGACAGTCTCTCGATGTCCGCCGCAAGCTCTTGCAGGGTTTCCCCGGTTTTCTGGAAACGGGACTTCAACTGGAGTCGGCTGAAATCTTTCTGGCACTTCTCACCGAAGCGAAGCTCCAACGCAGATGTGAGGGCGGCGAAATCCAGGCGCTGGCTGTCCGGAAGGGTCTGAAGAATGTCCGCTGCGTCACTTCTCAGGGATGCTGCAAGATGACAGGCCTTGGTAGCAGAGTCCCATCCGTTCGCTTCCGCCACTATCATGAATTGAGTTTTGTAAACCTGCCACGAAGTTTTCCCATCAAATGTGGCAAGTTTAATGGACGGTCGAGCAACCGATGTGGGAGCGCCAAACTGTACAGAGCTGCTTTCCGCGATCGCCAATCTCCTTTCCATGTTTTTAATTTTCTCATCCACATGATTTTCAACTGTTGCGATACGGTTTTCTACTGTTTCAAACTTTTCATCAAAAGCATCAACTCGATGCTCTATCTCATTAAATTTGTTTTCCATCACAGTCTTTACCGAAGTAAGGTCGTTTTTAATTTCCTCTTGGTTAGAAGCTAAATCATTTTTCAGTACCATTAAATCACTTTTCAATTGTTCTTGATTAGCCGCAATGTCATTTTTTAATTGTTCTTGATTTGCAGTAAAACTTGCAGTCAAATGACTTTTTAATTGTTCTTGATTAGCCGCCATATCATTTTTTAATTGTTCTTGATTAGCCGCCAAACTTTCAGCCAAGTCACTTTTCGCAGCATTAATTGCTTCCAGAAGTTGTTTTAATTGGTCATCCATTGCGCGAGTAATCACCATAAAAACAAAGTCTATAAATTCAAACAGTCTTTATGAAAAAATGTCCAAAGTCACACTTACTCCAAGAAAGTTCAGAAGAAGCCCCACGTTGGGCGCCAATTGTAACGGATTCGGTGCGACTTCCACTTTCTTGAAATGAAGACACAGTTCTTGATAAAAACACAGGAAATTTATTTACACTATGTACAGGAGAAACCGTTAACAACTGCTAAATTATTCATCAGCAATTATCACACAACACCGTAAACTCAACGTTTACACACGTATTTACTTCCAAATACGAAAACAACACAGCGAAATGCCTCGCTATAAACAGAGCAAAATGCTCTCCGTTCGAAATCTCAAACGAAACTAACTGTTTATCCATCGCTAACGGCTTAAATACACCGAAAAGAATTTTCTCAAATATTCCACACGCTTCTCGAAATGCGTTGACCGTTATCAAATTTTATCAATGAACGAAAAGGGAATAGGGGTCGTATATTTTAGCCATATGAAAAAGGGGTTGTATATTCATTACGGGAAACTATTTACAGGTTACGTTCCTACAATAATTACTATTTACAGAATTTGTAACAATATTAATCATTTTTGTTTTTGTCAGAAATTAAAAGGTTGAATTGGCAGTTCTCATGACAGAGAAAAAGTTCAAGAATTCCATAGAAGTTTCAGTATCTTGAAATTGAATTACAAAACAAATATTTTTTCAAAGAACGTTTACAGAGCCACAACCTTTTACACAGTTCTTTACCAAAAGTTTAACAGTACGCTATCATGATTATAAGAAGGGTCGAAACTTTAGGTTATAGATATTAATAACCAATAATTAATAACATTTTAAAGCATAATTGAAATACATTTTGATTTAAATCATGTTCGAAATAAATTTTAGAAGTTTCGTAAGAAACTATACATTGTATACTATGACAAGAAAAAATGTCTCCATCTGCTTTCCGAAAGTGCATGAGCTAACCGGCTGGAAACTAAAAAAAGTGCATGATTTGCAAAAAATTGCCACTGCAGTTTTTGTGCACATTGTGTCCGTTTATTAATTTTAAATTTCAACGCACAGGCACAGGTCATCAGTGCTTTCTTTCTACGTAAGCAAATCTTTATTTAGTGGTAGTGCTGCCATCTTTTGGCGTTTATATTAAAAAACTTTATGTATATTTTATTCCATTATTATTCTACTTTCAGATTTATTATTTTTGACCTTAATAAATAAGAGTTATCAACGAAATATTGAGTATTCCCTGCAAGACTTTATTTTAAACCGTTAAGAATCTATGACATTTTTAAAAATATGTGCATAAATTTTTTTGATGCTGTTACAATTCACAGAAATACATGTAAATGGATGTTCTTAGTGGCATCCCTCACTATTGCCACCCCCTCCCCCTCCCCCCGTGCGAAAAAATGGCGTATGTACACTTGAACACATAAAGTTAGTACTATATTCAGAAACTTTTTTTTTTTTTCAATTTTATAGTATACTAGTGGTACCCGCACGGCTTTGCCCGTAATAGAAAAATTAAAAGGTTTTTTGGTTCTCCTGTATATTTACAAATAATGTATGGTGAATTTTCTCGCCAATTGGCTTGTACCCATGTTACAGTTCCACGTTATGATAATTTCGTATCTCGCCAATTGGCTTGTGCCCATGTAACTGTTCCACGTTACGATAATTTCGTAATTTACTCGTCGATCTTATGATAATTTTGTTCTTAAAATTGGAATAGAAAAAGAACAAAATCGAATTTTCGAAAAATCGCTTCGAGGTGCACACCCCCATGCTACAAACTAACTTTGTGCCAAATTTCATGAAAATCGGCCGAACGGTCTAGGCGCTATGCGCGTCACAGACATCCTACAGATATCCAGACATCCACCGAACAGAGAGACTTTCAGCTTTATTATTAGTCAAGATGACGAAATTTTAGTTAGCGAATATACATTTAATGACAACAATAACACTTGTTCTATCCAAATCTTGTCTGAGACGCACATGTGCTCCTTTGTTGTTGACATTTTTCTTCCCGTTGCTTCTTAATTTACTTCTTTTTATTAAATTTAAAGAATTTATTCGTATCTGCAAGTGATTTTTCATTTTTCCGGTCTCCGACTTGTTTTTCGTCAGAAATGATCTCGCTTATTTTTTAAATTATTTGGAGATTTTTCACTCCAATTTTGCTAACGTTTTAAAAATCGGTTCTTATTTCGTTTTGCTTTCCTTTATATGTTATCGAAACGTCACACATCAATTAACATTTTTTTACGTTATCAAACCAAAACATATTGTTACAAATTCTGTAAATAGTAATTATTGTAGTAATGTAACCTGTAAATAGTTTCCCGTAATGAATATACAGCCCCTATACATTCGGCTGAAGTATACGATCCCCCTATTCTTTTTTTTTTTCATTGATAAAATTTGTGAATGAAATAAGAAAGTGTAGAACGGTGTAGCATTTTCTGGAACAGTTGAGAAGTCTCTTTCGGTGTGTATAAAAAGCCGTTATGCATGATAAAGAGTTTAGTTTCGATTGAGAATTTGTACTGAGAGTGTATTAGCTCTGTTTATTGCGAGGCATTTCGCTGTGTTGTTTTTCGTATTTAGAAGTAAATACGTGTGTAACCGTTGAGTTTACGGTGTTGTGTGATATTTGCTTAATTGCTGATGATTAATTTAGCAGTTGTTGACGATCTTTCCTGTACATAGTGTAAATAAATTTTTTGTGTTTTTAATGAAGAACTGTGTCGTCCTTTCAAGAAAGTCGGAAGCCGCACCGGATCCGTTACAATATACAGTTGCACCCATTTATAGAAGTCGAAGGGACGAAATAAAAATCGTTAAAACCGTAATCTTTACTAATAATAAAGCTGAAAGTCTGGATCTCTGTGACGCCATAGCGCCTAGAACGTTCGGCCGATTTTCATGAAACTTGGCACAGAATTAGCTTGTAGCATGTGAGTGTGCACCTCAAAGCGATTTTTCAAAAATTGAATTTTGTTCTTTTTCTATTCCAATTTTAAGAACATTTTACCGAGCAAATTATCATAACGTGGACGAGTAAATTACCAAATTATCATAACGTGGAACCGTAACATTGGCGCGAAATTCATTATTCATTATTTTTAAATATAAAGGTGAACCAAATGACCTTTTAATTTTCTACTACTGGCAAAGCCGTGCTGGTACCACTAGTTTCTGAATAAAAAGTTAAATGCTACACAATCAACCATGAAAGGGATTTGAGATTATTGCGTTACAGCTATAAATACTGCGTCGTTATGAACGGGCGTGACTGTATTTTAAGGATGCGTTCATTTACGAATGACTTTAAGTAACGGCGATATAATCAATCTAGACAGATTAGTTTACTGTTTAAGTTGATTTTCACAGCTAAATTTTGATGCGATTTTCATTTCACTGATATTGTTTTACTCGAATTGTTTGCCGAGCATAATAATGGTAAACGTTTTTTTCAACAGCTAACCTTTAGTTTTGCACATAATGTTTTACGCCTTCAACTCAATTTAAATATGAAGGAGACTACTACTATGATAATATAAAATTTTTGGAAATTATTCATATACTAGAAAATTGTCCATCAAGGTATGACGGGTGAAAATTACTTCTACATTTGAATAAAGCAATTGCGCGTTAGGTGATATTTTGCTGATAGCGTTAACTGTTGCCCACATTTTCTTGTCTTCATTATCCGAACTAAAATGAGTCTTACCAGTAAAACAAATCTAGTTACTGGATCCAGTTCAGCCTTATCAAAATAAAGCATTTCCCAGCATGTTAAACATTACCAAATTTTTTTTTTTTTTTTCAAATTATGTCGTGGCGCAAGTTTCATTGTTGGGTCAGGAGCGTTGCTCGATCAGTGAATTCGCAATTATATATATAAGGATTATCTATTTTGATGGTACTAATTCTACGATTTATTCTTGAAAACTACAGCATTAATTTTCCTAATTTTAATTTGTTATTAAAAAGAAAAGAATGTGCTTCTTAATGTGTAAGAGCAAAGTAAAAAACCTTAACAGGGCAACAAAAAATGATTTTAGATCAACTAATTTTAGAATTTAACTACCTGCAGAACGTATTTTACCATGTAGAAAAAAAGTTTTATTATAAATAATCGCTGCTTCGTCACAGCAAGAAAAACAAATGTTAAGTCAGGTGTTTAACCATTTTATTATACAGAAAGCAATGCCATTCATTAGCAAAGTTTACTGTGTGCACCGCATGTTGCCCAAACCAGGGCTGTGGAGTCGGAGTCGAACTGATTTTGGGGTAAAAGAGTCGGAGTCGTTAGAAAACATGCCGACTCCGGGCTTCTTTTTTTCTTTCATTTTCACTGACTCTCCTTGCATTCTTGAAAAACTGACTACCAATTGAAATGTTAGGCAACAAAACATGTATAAAAAGTTACTAATGAGAAAATAACTGCCATTATGACAATCAGCTAGTTTGAGTGCTTACCGAACTTTCTGTAGCCGTCCCTCAGTTTGCTTGCTTTTTTAATTAACTTATAGCAACTGTCAGCAAACGCTTTTGTTGCCTAACATTTTCAAGTAATCACTTTCAAATAAAAATAGAAATATAGTGTTTTGGGTTCGATCTGTTATAAAATAGTAAAAGGAACATAACAATTTAGTAAATCGAGGCCCGTAGCTCAGGTGGAAACTTTTGAGGGTGATCGGCAAATTCAACTAAGCTCTGGCGCGAAAGCACGAATCCAAAAAATGCGATGAAATAATGTTTTTTTTTTCTTTATTAAGACAATTTCTCACTTCTTTCACTCGCTTGGTTCTCACTAAAAAGTATGGAATAAATAAGTGTAAATAATTTCTTGATTACAACACTCAATAATTGCAGTTAATCTTAAAATCTTCATATTAAGGTTAATTCTAAAGCAGCCTATAAAATTTAAATTAAAAATTTAGCGACGTATATGTGCCCTATTTTTGCTGAAATTTTATTGATGAAATATAATTTAAAATATATTCGGGAAAATTTTCAGAATTAAAGTATTTATATTTTTTATAAACTCTGAAATTAATTTTGGGTGTCACCTACCAGATGGGTGTCACCCGGGTCAAATTACCCCCTTTAAAGAACTTGCACTTTGAAAAAAAGCTTTTTCTCTCTCAAGTTACAGCTTTCAAAAATTGAAAGCACACGATTTGATCAATATCTATTTGTTAAACATTAAGGGGGGGGGAGCAAATTACAGCTAATTCTTTTCAATTTTTTTAAAGGGATTTTTAAGTCATCTCACTTTTAAACTCATAACTATTGGAAAATTTGATTTTTTAATTGAATTTATAAAGTTGTATGCGTCTTGGGTTTACAATAAAAAACAAAATGCGAAATTTTCATAAAAAAGAAATGATATTTCAATCTCTGTTTAGAGGTTTTCCCCCTTCCCCTGAAGGGAGAGAGGGAATTGAAAAAATACAATAACTTTTTTTTAATCCGGAGTCGGAGTCGGGCATTTCAAAATCCAGGAGTCGGAGTCGGCCATTTTCCTTCCGACTCCGTAGCCCTGGCTCAAACCACTAAACGGTACTCAAGTTTATCCCATGTCCACAAACGGTACATACATTGAACTTTGGTAATGAGAGGTATTGCTGGATGTTTAATAAAACAATTTTTTTTTACCATGTCATAAAAAATTCTTGAACCTGTGAGTCATATTGACACGATAATTCGTTGCTTTTCAATGCATTTTTTAAATGCGTCAAGGACTTTTAGGATGGGACACCCTGTATTTCAAAGAGAAATAATATGCAGAGAAAAGCATTTAGCAAACTGAAAAGATTGAAATAATTTTTCCTGCTAAACGAATTTCATGTTAAAAGATGTGTCCCAACCCATATAACCAATTCTTCATATTAAGCATTTTCGTGTTGAACGTATTTCACTGTATTGTCTTTTTAACTCTGAAATTAACTTAGAAAAATGTACTTTTTATGTCATTTTTCTAACGGGAGGGTATAACCCCTAACACCCTCCCTTAGGCACTTCCTTGTCTATTTGAAATGAAATTATCTGTATTTTTCTTTTTAAATTTAAGCTAGTTAATGTGCTACTTTTACCCTAAAGTAAAGATAACTTTTATTATTTATCCCTTGGATGTTTGATTCTCCCTTACACAAGCGAGTTATGAAATGACAAATAATTTCAGATAAAAGAAGAGTAATACAACACAAATATATTTTTATTTCATACTATAAACAAAGACACAATCTATACAAATAAGAGAACTAATAACATTGTGTATAATAAATTTTATTTTTAATAAAGAATTTCTGCATTAACAATTAAAGTTACACAGTCAACTCTCAATAACTCGAAATCCCAAGGGACCGGCTAAAACGTTCGAGTTATGGGAATTTCTACAACAATCTTAAGAGTTTGGGGCTCAATGAAAACTTTGAGATAAAGGAAGATTAGAGTTCTGAATATTGTGGTATTTATTAAAGCAATACAGAAATGTAGTCCCCC
The DNA here is from genome assembly GCF_026930045.1 of Uloborus diversus. Taxonomy (NCBI): domain Eukaryota; kingdom Metazoa; phylum Arthropoda; class Arachnida; order Araneae; family Uloboridae; genus Uloborus; species Uloborus diversus. The sequence continues at coordinate 114,282,648 of NC_072739.1, read as the reverse complement.
CCTACAGTTGTAGTTTCATTCAGAAGAGATGAATAAAAAATATTTTTCTATGTTTCATTGGATTGCGTGTGTATGTTGCTGGGAAAAGGTAATAATGTTACTGATGCTATTTTAAACATGATTTTGAGATAGTTGAAATCTTGTATAAAAATGATTTATTAACTTCAATTACCTTTAAATCATTTTGAACTTTTAAAATTGAAATATTAACCATTTCTACCAAAACCTATTAAAATCTAGTAAATATTTTCAGTTAAAATTTGATAATTTTTATCATTATCTAAGAAAATAAAACTATTACAATAGTTTCCGTTTTTAAATATCAAAAACATCTTACAAACATCGTTTTAAATAATTTGTACAAGTAAAAAAAAATACATCAAAAAAATTATAGTGAGTTTTAAAATATGCTACATATGTATGAACTTGACACAATATTAGCAACTAAAAAATTTAAAAATCATTTTAACCATTTCAATGTCAAGATGTTATACAATAACATAGATACATCTTGTCAATCATCTCATTATCTGAAAAATTCAAATAAAAAAGAAAAAAAAACATCTTGAAAAATGAAATACCACTGATTGTAGATAGCATGATTTACATTTAAAAACATATGTATTTTGCAACACAAAATATGCTCCGCAATTGGCTAAAAACATGAGATTCTAATGTTTCATAAATAACAGCTCCAAAAACAGAAAACATCACACATGAAGCATAATTTTAAGGAACATATTAATGAATAATTATGAGCCATTTTTCAAAAAAAGATGCGAGTTAAATTTGAAAGAAATGGCATGTTTCTTTAAATAAAGTAAAATAATATCTATAATGTAATTTTTACAGTTTCAATATAAGAATCAAAACTGTGCTTTTAAAATTGAAATAAAAGATAAAAATATCAAAAAAACTACCTTTCAACTTGTAGTGAAATTATTTATGAATACATTGTCCTTTTTAAACAAAATAATAATGCAAATATATATATATATATATATATATATATATATATATATATATATATAAAATGCAATATAATAATGCAAAAAAAAGAAGATTAAGTGCATTAATTTAAAATTGAAATTATTTCAAAAATTGGATAAAACAAAATGCAAATAATTAAAAATGAATACTGAAGAAACAAATTTAAAATAATAAGCTATTCCATTCAAAAAAAAAAACGATCTGAGTGTGATGAAAAAGAGACCATTATAAACATAAAAACTAATATTCATCAATGCTAATTTAAATAGACAAATCTTATTTTGAGATTCTAAAATATCTTAATGCATTTCATGTATTAAAAAAGTGGTGGAAGGGGGTAGGGGAGGGGGCTGCTTGGACTGTTGAAGAAAAAAAATTAAATAACCACTTCATTTAGAAAAAGCCTGAAGTTGTTTTAAAAATGAAAGAAGACAAATTGGTACAAAACTAAGATTTTTGATTGCAACATTGTTGGAGAAAAACTGTTGCATTTTTTTTTTTTTTTTTTTAATTTCAAAATACAATTTCATTAGGTTGGAGCAGTAGTGATCAAGTTTAAAACTTTCCTCCGAAAAATTTCATTTGTCCATTTTTCCAACTTTAAAACCAATCCAAACTATCATTACTTGCTATCAGAATAAAATCTACTGTGATGTCCGGTGACTCATTAAACTCCCAATCTTCAATTTTTATAAGTTTTCATACTAAATCACTACTACTCTGATACATTCAATCAAGATATACTTCATTCGCAACTCCAATAAACTATAGGGGGTGCTGCAGTCACTGTCTAATGGCAGATGAAAAAGGTTAAAACAAACGCATGCCATAACTTATTACCTTTTTGACGCTTAGAGAATGACAGTATTTTTTCATTGTGTTTGTGGGAAGCTTTCTTTTCTATTCTTCTGAAATTAGATTACATCACTAACTGTCTGAAGCCTATAATTTACCCCAAAGAAAACACGTGGAATGGAATGTTTTACCTTTTTCTTTAGTATTGTTAATCACTGCAAAGTAGCATGTTCGAGCTCTGGAGTTGCGAATGCTACAGGTCCCTTACATAAATGTATTCAGCAAAATAATGTCATCTTGTGTTAAAAAAAAAATTCCAGAAAGCAGTTTACATAAAGAATTATTTCGTTAATTACACAGTGAAAGTAATCAGTGAGCAGAGATTCTCAACAATCATAATCTCTTTAAGATTTCTAATACTCATTTGGCAACAAAAGGCAAAAGCCTTTTATGTATAAATGAAATGTGTGAATGAAGCACATTTTTCTAGAAGCCAATTTCAATGACAATGTTCGGTAATGTCAACCACTGTTGCTTTTCTCCAGCCAAATAGAAAGTAACCAACACCAGCTCCAGCTACAACTGCCAAACAAAGCCAAACGTTATAAGTCATAAATATTAGCATAAGAAAATAACTTAGGACCATTTGAACTACGTGCATGAGAGTTTGCAGCATGTGAGGCCAGCTGAACATACGATTCCTAAAAATAAATAAATAAATAAATAAATAAAATAGATAATAATTTATTACATTTGTGCCACTTTGGTGAGCACTAACTACTACACCATGCACTTATTCCCAACTCCAATAAACTATATGGGGCGCTACAGCCACTGTCTAATAGCGGATGAAAAAGGTAAAACAAACAGATGCCGTAACTTTTAACTTGCTTTGAAGCTTAATGAATGACAATAATATTTCATCGTGTTTGTGGGAAACTTTCTTTTCTATTCCTTTGAAATTACATTACACAACAACTCTTTGAAGCCTGTAATTAAAGAAAACAGGTGGAACAAATGTTTTACTTTTTTCTTTAGTATTGTTAATGACCGCAAGGTAGTGTATTCGAGCTTTGGAGTTGCGAATTAGGTAAAAATCAGCATGAATAAATACATTGAATGTATAGAAAGGAAAAACAATCCAGGCAACAAAGACAGAAAGAACGATTTTCATCCAAAATTGACAACAATTTTATTCAGATTTTTTTGTCATAAAATAAAACAAAAGAAATTAAAATGTTTTTATGTTCATAATTTTGCATAAAACAATCATCTGTGAAATGAACTGCTCCTTAAAAACTTTGCAGACATTTACACTTAGATTTAATACTATGAAAATAAATAAATAAATAGAAAATACTTTGTGCAATTTTACTGCTGTACTGAAAGTTAAAATTACATTAATCTTATTTAGTTACATGGTTTCAATGTTCAGTGGATACTGGCTAATGCTAAAGTATTAAACATTATAAACATTTAGAAATTTTTTAAAAACTTTTGATGATACTAAAACGCTGGGCATCTGCTGAAAAAAAGTACAGTAAAATGTCATTTTACTGTACTGTAAAAATATCTCAATAAATATTTCTTTTGAATGTTAGAAATATTCCAATTCAAAAAAACATAGAAACATAGTTAACATCTTTAAATGGTTTTACTACTATAACTTTTTAGTTTACACACATGAAAAGTTCTCCCATCCTATTTTCCAGGGGCTACACTACTGATATCATTAGATTATTAAGATCAAGTGAAAAAAAAAGAGGTATTTAAAATCATATAACATTTACGAATACAAATATCACAGTACAGATGTACATAATTATTCATCTTGGTAAAAATATTGAGTTTAGATTTAATTCAGCTTGAAGCTGATACTTATTTGTTGCTTGTCATCAATAAGCTTTTGCAAAAAGAAACATGGCTTTTTTAGAGTTTAAACAAAAACTGTTATTGAAACAAAATTTTCAGAAATTATTTTCACAAGTCAAATTAGCAAAATTTTTTCAGAAATAAACAGAAAAAAGTTTTACATTCCCTAATGCATACCTACCGTTTTTGCCAGAAACATACACAGTAGATTTTACTTCAAAAAACAGTAGATTTTAGTATCAAAAATCGGGGGGGGGGGGGGGGGGGGGCTGTACATTTTATTTTAAAACTATTTCAAGAGAGACTTATTTTTTTTAAATAAATTTTATTAGGTTCAGAATTTAACAAAATGACATTTGAAAACTTCCACTCAAAATGATCACAGAATTTCATTTAAATATTTTTGAATTAAGGTTTTAATAAAAACATGTACACAAATTTCACTATTGTTTTAATAAAGTTTAATAATTATCAAAAATGTGAAAAATCTGATTTCCAACACAGATGTAAAAATATCTCATTTTTCATAGGTATGAAAATGGAAAATAGCAGAACTTTTTAATGAACAAAATAATTTTAATATTTTAAAAATCTTTTCTTCCCAAATTTTAATGAAATAAATATCAGAGATACCTATGGTGGTGGGGTGGAGTGGTGCATCATGACACAGACTGTGCCGTCAACATTTTTAGTGGGTTACTTTGGGATATTTTAGCCTCTTTCCTAGTAGACTCGCACTTTGGGGGGGAGGGGGGGCATGTCATTTGGAGGAGGTGTGACAAGTCTGGAAGGATGGGAACACCTGATTCCATGACTTTGATTTAAACCATACATTTCACAATAAAGGTATGAAAAATAAATGTAACAATACATACAGGGTAACAAAATAACTAAAATATGGAAATAGAATGTTTAAAAAGGTTCTGTAAGAGAATCATCGGAAAAAAAAGCACTCGGGAAACTAGATTCATTCAATTAGCATAATATTAATTTTTAAATTTGAAAATGATAATAGTTAGTACTTGAAAAGTAATTAAGTGACAGAACAATTGAAATGAAATATCTGACCTATTAAAACACAAACATACAAAATAAAAAGTAAGTACAATACAAAAAGTAAAAGTAAATGTATTATAATGAATACAGCACCTTGCAACTTTGTGTACTTCTGTAACAGGTTTTCCGTCATCTCCCAAAACTGATACTGAAGAATATTCCAGTGAAGTAAAATATTTTTTAAATAAAAATTCTCGAAAGAATTTGATCCCTTCATATAACATAGCAAGAATAAAAATTCCAATCACAGATCCTATTAAACCTGAAAAGAAAGTAAAAAATGATGAATAATTAAAAAGAAGAATAATTTAAAATGCATTTCTAAACTAGTAAATTTGAAAATAACACGATGTAAATACAAATGAAAAATTTCAGCAACAACAAATTTATAAGATTTTAGTTGTACAGTGAAACCTGTGTAAGTTGACCACTCGCAGTGCGGTATTTTGGTGGTCAACTTAGACAGGTGGTCACCTTATAAAGGGTGGTAATGATTTTTTTTCATTTTTTGTCATTTCTTGCACCATGTATTCATTTTTTGAGTAATTTACCCTTATTCTTTCTGTTCAATTCACTTTCATGAAAGTAAAACAATAATTAAAAATACTATTCAAATAATTTTATTATTATTTCCTTGTTTTTAACTATATTAGACACTGTAGTTTTAGAAATTCCATATGTGCTGGCTGATTTTCTCTGGTTTTCTCCACTTTCGATTAATTTTAATATAATACTTCATACTGTTTATTAATCTCAAGTTCAACTAACTTTCTTTTTCAAGCCTTTTTTGTACAACTTATAGCACAAGCGCGACTCTCCCAGTTCATAAAGGCAAAATTAAAATGTCCTATCTCTTAATCCCTTGCACCAGAAACATGCAACTTTACTCATTAGCAGGCCCAGATCTACGTACTTGCAGTGTGAGGGGCCCACGTCCTTAAAGGGGCTAACAACCCTAGAAATTGAAGAAAAAATTGAAAAAAAAAAAAACTATCACTAAGACTTATTCACTTTACAAATAGACACTGCTGGCCACTAGGGAGGGGCCCTACATATTTTGTTGCAGGGCGGCCCAAAATGTATAGATCCGGGCCTGCTCTTTTTAGCACCATTCCTGTGTTGTCACAACATATTGCAACCGAAAGAAAAGACTTTGAACTTTTCTACTGACACCTATTTTCATTGAACAGAGTATAAAAAGCTATCTCAAATAGAACAACAAATGAAAAACAAGTTTGGAGAATAAAGAGCAGCATAAGCTTTATGCTGCTGGTTTAGTTAGTAAAATGCTAGTCTGTCATCAAAGCATTAAAAACATTTTTGGAAAGCTATCCAAAAAAAAAAGAAATAATAATAATAATAATAATAAATAAATAATAAAATAAAATAATTTGCTGAAGAAAGCTTTAAAAAATAAACCAAGTGGTCAACTTACAAAGGGGTTTTTTTTTTTTTTTTTTTATTTTTTATAATACTCCAAACCAATTTGGCGTACATTAGTGGTCAAGATAGAGAGGTGGTCAAGTTACAGAGGTTTTCCTTCATTATATGAGATAGGACTAATTCCGTTCCTGACAAAAGCGGTCACCGTAGACAGGTAGTCAACTTACAAGGGTGGTCAACTTTACAGGTTTTACTGTACAACAATTCAAACTAAGAGTCAAAAAGAAAACAAAAGTTTCTCATATGCCTAAACCATCAGTTATGAGAAGTAATGTTTGTAGCATTAGAAACATCATCCAATGTACCTTCTAAATATACCAAGATGAAAAATAAAATAAAACATTTTAGAGCTTTTTAATTTTCAGCAATTTGTTTTTCATTCACTTAACAATGTTTGTAATGTCCCCCCCCCCCCCCAGGGACCGATTTACACACCTGCGTGCCCCGAGCACTGACAAATATGGTGCCCCCCCCCCCCCCACAAAAAATATGATGGTAAGTGTGTTGGATATTATTTTGATAGAAAGAAAACTTTAAAATACCGATTTCATACGAAAAAAGTTAATAATTAAGATGTTTTGCAAAGAAATCATTTAATAAAAATCTAAAATAGATTTATGGTTTTCATGTTAAAAAAATTTTTTTTTACAGTTGCAGATGGAAAAACTATGATACAATTGGTAAAGGTAAATCATAATGTGCTTTCTGTGCATCAATGATTCTTTATATATTTTCTCCTTTGTTTTCTTGTAGTAAATTCATCTATAATGTCCTCATAATCAAGTTTTAGGTCAAACTTACTTCTATTGATAACAGAGCTAATAAAGATAATTTACCATCAGAAATGAGTGCACAAAGGACACTTAATTAAAAGGACTCTTCAATAGCGAAAATAATCGTTCTCTACAACAACTGGCTAATATGCCTTCATTTAATAAAAAAATTATCAAATGACAATTTTTTTTTCTTTTCTTTCGTTAGAGAACCTGAACACTGGTCCCTAAAAAAAATTGATGACAGAAATTTGGTGCCCGGGCCCTGAATGCCCTGCCGTAAATCAGTCCCTACCCCCCCCCCCCCAAAAAAACATAACTACAACACACACTTAATGTTAATAGCTTTGCAATAATCAAATTAAATTTTTATTTGAAAAACATTGAAAATTTAACTAAGAAACTTTCAGTCTTAAATCAGTGGTTGGAAAAACTACATTTTTTTTTTTTGTAGTGAACTACAACTACTTTGTCACAAATGTAGTTAACTACAACTACTTTTGAAATGAAGTCGCTACTTTGCTACTTTTCAAAAAATAAGTGAATAAAAAGCATACACACTAGGGTGTCCCACAAAAAATGACAGTCGAATTTTGAAGTCGCATACCCCTTTATATTTTTCCTCTTATATCAAAACAAGTTTCATATAATTTGAACAACGGTGACCCGTGTCGACTTGCGTCTGAAAGTGTAAACCAACACTTGTATGCTAAGCCAAATCGAAAAAAAAAAAACTTTTTTTTAGAAACGCAAAATTTCTGTTGATAAAACGTTGCCCCTATACCCCATATGTACCACCAAAACATTTACTTAAATTAAAAACATTTAGACATTACACACATGGTCTAATATTTATAACTGGCACTACCCGCACGGCTTTGCCAGTAGTAGAAAATTAAAAGGTCATTTGTATCGCCTGTCTATTTACAAATAATGGATGATGAATTTCCTGCCAATTTGCTCGCCCATGTTACGGTTCTACGTTATGATAATTTGGTTAATTTACTCGTCCATATTATGATAATTTTCTCGGTAAAAAGTTCTTAAAAGTGGAATAGAAAAAGAAAAAAATCGAATTGTCGAAAAATCGCTTGGAGGTGCACGCCCTTATGCTACAAGCTAATTCTGTGCCAAATTTCATTGAAATTGGTTGAATAGTCAGGCGCTATGTGCGTCACAGATATCTAGACATCTCAACAGATATCCGGAAAGATATCTGGACTAAATATTATAGGAGAGCAAAAATTTCTGTTTAATGCTAAATTTTTCGTCTTGATATAATTTCGCAAAATTTATCTCACATTTTTTTAAAAAATGTATAGAAAAAATTTTTTTTTGAAGAAAATTATAAATTTTAAGCCAAGTGTGGGATACCTCAATGCTTTTTAATTCGAATAAATGTTTTTACAGGTGCATGTGTGGTATGGGGGCAACGTTTTATCAACAGAGATTTCGAGTTTCTAAAAAAGTTATTTATTTTATTTCACCGAGCATTACAAGTGCTGGTTCACATTTTCAAACGTAAGTCGGCATGGTTTGCATATGTTCGGATTATATGAAACTTTTTTTTTTTACAATTCTTTTGATGTAAAAGGAAAAATATAAGAGTGTGTGCGACTTGAAAAATCAACTTTCGATTTTTTTTGGGGGGAATTTTTTTTAAGGGGGGGAAGCATCCTAAAACCAACACCCCCTAATACCGACACCCTACATACCGTTTGAGGATAGATTGAAAAAAGATTTAGATTGATAAACTAGCTCATCTGAACGTGGAATATTACTAAGAAATATTACTAAAATTTCTTTTTTTCCCCAAACATTTCCGTTATCATACTTTTATGTAACACTGTAATACTCGTACTTATTGTAAGAAGCCCAGGGCAGTTCAATATCATCCTACACTAGCTTCTTGATTTGGTGAATACTCTAAAAGTACTTATTTTCGCGAGACTTCAATTTTTGCTTGCCCGTCGTCATCACGAAAATTTAAACACGCAAAAAATGTTTGTTTTTCAGCTTTCGGTATGTTCATATAAAATTCACGAAGAAATCGCCGATATCTTCATTTTGGCGAAAATAAGTGCATTCACAGTATTGGAACAACAATCGCTTTGAAATCTAAACCGTTCATCCACGGGACATTCTCGGCAGCCAAAAAAAAAAAAAAAAAGTTACTAAATTGGCGGTTACCGCTAATTCATACACAGTGGAATCCGCTTAATTGGATCACCAATTAATCGAACCAGCCGCTTATTCGGAACAAATCTTAAAGAACCAAAATAAATCCCAAGGAACATGAGATCAAATTGGGAAAAAAATAATACAAATCGCCCACTTTTGAAGCGAGTTTCAAGTGCGTCAACGAACTTAATAGTAAGTGAAATAAAATTAATAATGGTCCCGTGTAGCTTTCAATTAAAGCCAGAAAAATTTACAGGAAAAAAATGGTTAACGAAACTCCAATTTCATATCGGCACGGTTTCAATATAAATCAAAATTTCAGTGTTTCTTCAATTTAGTTGTGAAAACAAAGTTTATATTTCATTGGAAATTTTCAATGATCTATTAGTTCTTTTTAGCACTTATTTTTTCACTCTCACATTTTTAGTTACTTCTGGTTGTTGAATTGAATCGATAATCACTGGAAGGAATAACTAAAACCGCATGTATCGGTCTGGGGGACGAGTGTAAAAAGATTATTCGCTTTTCTTTATTTTTTAATGGAAAAATTTCGTAAACAGCAGGTTTTCTTTTTTGTATGCTTACCATATATATGGGGCTCACAATAATCATAAGGGTATTTATATGTTTTGTGCTTAGCATGCTCGGTTAAGCTACGTAGGCAATGTTCGCTTAATCGGACCAGCCGGTTATTAGGACCCAAATGGTCCCGTCCTAATGTGGTCCTATTAATTGGAATCGACTGTTTTTTTTTTTTCTTTCTCTTTAAGTCAAGCTCTATTCAATACAAATATTGGCGAAATATTAAAATTACGATGCCAAACAAAATAATAGCGCCAAACAGATAGAACGTATGGCGTCCAATTGATATGCCTGAGGTATGCGATCAGCTGGTATTTTTATGAGTCTTATTTCTCATTGCATCCGCTGATATACTTGTATAAAATTTGCGCCAGGCATATTCGTTTGAATCTTGATTCTTTTTTTTTTTTTTTTGAAAGTTTTTAAAAGTAGATTCCACAAATCGCTACAAACTACTATTTTCTGTATCGAACTACTCACTACACTACTTTTTTTAAAAGTAGTGCGCTACACTACAAACTACTAAAAAATGTACCTACTACAGTAGCGTCGTTACTTGCAGCGCTACTTGGAGAGCACAACAAACTTAATTTTTCAAATACAAATTGCATGAAGAGTTCAACTTCAAGCGCTACTCCTGTAAAATTCATTTCTTTGTATTGTAGCACTCTTTTTTCAAATGTGCGATATCTCTTCATAGCAAACTTTAGTACAAATTGGTTTTGAATGGTAACTTTGATCTCAAAACTGGTTGTATTTACTTACATGCTTAAGTGCTCCTCACAATCTCACAACATATAAAAAGCAAACTTTTTTATTTATTTATTTATTTATTTATTTTTTTTTTTTGGAAATTAGTAAAATTAGTATATAATGATGCATGACAAAATTGAACTAATTAAACATGATATGTACTTTTAATACATCAAGGGCAGTTCCCTAGCAAAAGTTGTACTAAAATATTTTTTTATTTTTTCGATGGAGAGAGAAGGAAACAGATCAGTTCCATCTAATACTAAAGTATAAACCATGTTATCAAAGAAAACAAAAAGCATTTTTTAAAAAATAAAACAGTACAAGAATTTAATGAGAATCAATAATGTAACCATAATGTTATGCCTTATGCTTGATTTTGAAATAAGATATTTCTTTCCTTTTATCTGCTTTTATTTTGCAAAACAATTGCTTTCATTTGTATGCGCTCTACACTTTAAGATACAGAAAAAATTATCACACTAAATCAAGAGTTGAAGGATAAAATATGTCTATTTATTGACACAAGAGTAATTTGAATATAGACTATAAACTTACAGATGATTTTATTTTTTATTCCTGAAAATAAGCAAAGAAAAAAAAGGAAAGAAAAAAAGTTTTGTTGTAAATATTACTTTAAGTCACCACTTAAAAACTGAACTTTTAGTGAAAAGTAAAGTTAACATTAAAACACATAGTAATATATGGAAAAATATTTTTCAGTCTCAACAAGATTAATATTTTAATTATTCTAAATATGGCTTCTTTTTACAGAGACTATAATATTCATTAGGTGCATGAAATTAAAAAATGCAATACAACTCTTCCTTAAAACATACAAATAAAGCAACACGGTTTCTGCAATACAGCTAAGACTTTTACTTTGGCACTTGATCCACTTTGCCCCCAAATAAAGGTATGCTATATAAATTTTCAAAAAGGGACATATAGGGATCTGTAATTTTACAAGACAAGCTTTTACACTACCCTTAATTGTTATAGCAAAAACTCGCGATCTGTTTTACTTACTTTAACATCTTATGATGCGACATAGATTCGTAAAATACGAGGCATGTTTTTAAAGTAAGTATCGTTTTGAAATAAAAAAAGGACAAGTACAGATAGAGCTTTGTGCAATAAATTTCTTTGTTCTATCTCCCTTATGCTATTTTTTGACATTGCTCCCGTGATTTTCCACGCATTTGTCATAGCGTGGTACAGGTTTTTGCATACCTATTCGTAGAAAGTTGTCGCCTGTGTAGTCAATCATGGGGTAACATGTTCTCTGAGTTCATCATTGTTGTTGTGCCATCGACCGCCAAGGAAAGACTTTAGATGCCGAAACAAATGAAAGTTGCTGTGACCGAGGTCGAGGCAGTCCCGGAGGATATTCAAAAAGGTCCCAGCGAAAGCCCTGTAAAACTCCTCATGGTTGAACAGGCGGCAACTTTCTACGAATAGTTTACGAAAACCTCTGTACCACGCTATGACAAATGCTTGAAACATCACGGAAGTAATGTCGAAAAATAGCATAAGGGTGGTAGATTCTTTTCCAATAAATTTCATTGCTCAATCTGTACTTTTTTTTTATTTCAAAACGGTACTAACTTTAAAAACATGCCTCGTACTTTACTTAGTTCAATTGATATCTTTTGCAACACTTACTTAATTTTGAACTAAAGGGAACTAATTTCAAGAGTTTTTTCGTTTTATTTACTTATTTATTTTATTTCGCCTTTAGGCAAGATTTGGAGCCTCTTGAGGGAAAGGTCTGGTAGCATGGCACATGCGTAGTTTTTGAAATGCAGACATTTTGTTGATATCATACAGGATTTTTTGAAGACTCTTTTCTTAAAGTTAGAAACTTTTTTACGGCTTTTTTTGAGGAAAAAGGTAATAAATCTGGTTTCAAATAAATCGTAGTAATTTACAGCTCAATAAAATTGGTTCAACATCAACTATTTTTACTATAAAAGAGTAATAAAAGGAGAAACCTTCAGTAGTTGTGGTAGTCCATTCTTTAAATAAAATTACAGTATCTATTCCAAAGTGAAAATGCATCTATAGAGAAAAAGAAAATGTATCAGAAAAAACAAAACAAGTCTGCTATAATAAATGCAAACATATACAATGGAGTAGTTAAAATCGTCAAGAAAAGGCAAAAGATGGTAAGTTATGAAATTTGCATTGAACTTTTACAATAAACAAAGCATCACACATGATGCATAAAAAAATATTTATAAAACATAATCCATTATCTTACATAATTAAAAACTGAGCGTATGTACCTATTTATCTATCTATGTCCGATTCCCGAACGCCAGTAAACTAGCCATGGACCCAGGCATATACCCCTTAAACAGCGATCTTGAGCCTGTTTTTGGTCCTATCGCTAGAGCATTCAGGACCATGTATTTTGTCAAAGAAAAAATATATATCAGTACCACTTTCTGGAAAAAATTCGGAAGTTAATTCTTAAAAGTTATTTGTACACTGTATAATATTTTTTATAATCGTTGAAAGTGGCACAATTGTTAATTTTCAAGAAAAAATTCTTTTCCTTTTGCTTTTGAGAAATGTCCACAAGAGTTACAATGGATTTGCAGATAAACCTTGATACGAATGTTTTACAAATTTTTAAAGAGGGAATAACTGTTTTGAACGGGGTTTTAGCAGTGGCACGGGGGTGGGGGGAGGATGGAGAAGATCAGCCCTCTCCATTTTAGTGTTCGCCAAACTTGGAAATTAGATCGGAAGTTTTTTATGCTGCCTATCGCTGCCTTAAACAACTCTCTTGAAAATTTCAATGACAGTCCCTTATTTTGGTCACGTGACCTGGAACTGTCAAGTTTTGTGCTACTTGCTGTTCAGATTTTGGTGGATGCCTGGTGGAATGTTTTTAGGTTCTTAATTTCTTCACAAACAAATATGTCCATTACGATTTTAATCAAAGAAAACCATGTCCACCAGATCCAATCAAATGGAGACACGTCCTAATTTAAGAATAATGGAGATGACGTGTGTTTTGATTAGTACTTCTCAATTAAACAACATTTATTCGACCATTTCGCATTCATTTTGACTAAATAGAATGTAGAAATGAAAAATTATACCGGCATGTCTCCGTGGCCTCCACTAGACACGTGTGCTGAATGGACATCTGCAGTGTGCGAAGAATGATCTCCAATAGCATTGAAGCTCGAAGAATGACTGTCATGAGTGGTTTCCATCGCAGAATGATGGTGCTTGTGCGGAGAGTCCTGAGCCATCATCGTGGTCATAACAGCTTGCAGTATGGTCGCAGCTGTGGTAGCAGGAAGAGTGTTGAAAATGGAATTAACGTCACTGCTTCCATTGTCCATGGAATGGTGGTTCATGTGTTCGTGATGGTGGCTGTGATCCATGGCGGTGCGTTAAGGTGTGGAGTTAAGTAGATCTGAAATCAACGTCAAAAATAGTTTAAAAAAAAAAAAAAGATATGTTATGCCTACTTAACACGAGGCAACTTAACTGAATCATGTCTTCTAACATCTGGTTATCACAATGTATAACCAGGTAAAAAAGTGAAGGAAACACCCAGCATCCTTCACACGAAAGTAAAGCTTGTCAGGCACGCCAGGCACATATGTCGCAACCATTCCCATCCCGATGCGTTGAGTCAACTTTTTAGTTCATTCAACTCATCGAGGCATTGCTAAGAGTTTATTCCACACGCTAGTAAACTGGTTGAGTCAACTCGGTTCAGTTTGAACAGCGTTGTGGAGCAGCTGCTCGAATAACTTCGGCTTATCAGAAGAAAACTAACTAAAGGCATAAGTTGCTTTGAGTGAAGACAAACGAAAAACGCCAGTCACCTAGTTGACAGGCAACTTTTTTGAAAAGTTTCTTCAACCCTCGAGTAAAATTTTCTGAAGACAGTGAAATTTTCGGATACTATAAGGAAGCTGCCCACACCCCTCCCATTTATACACCACACACGTAAAACCTCTTCAAATATACATACAAAAATTATTGGGGGAGAAAAACAATTTAAAAGGTGTTCTTTTTAATAATGCAAAATTTTCGGAAATGGCAACCCGAAATCTTCGAAAATTTCGAATCACTAACACTCCTGAACCATGGTGTTAATGATTTTTTGAGCAATCACGAATTGCTTATTGTTCTCATTTGACTGTTTTTGGCGTCCTATGATTTTATTCCCCCCCCCCCGCCTTCCTCTGCAGCACCACCGTCGACGGACCCCTCCCGATGCTGCTCCTCTAGCGAGCATCGTCTCCAGGTTGCGTCCATATCCCACACACATACGCCTACATACACACACGCATGAACACCTACAGTCACACGCACGGGCATACACACACACGCACGTACATACAAGAGCACGCGTAAACACACACACACCTCACACGCTCGTGATTGCGAAAAACATAATTTGAATTCAAGATGCCAAAAATTCAAACTTCCTTTTTTTTTTTTTGGAAAAAAGTCTTTAATTTGAATTATTTAAACTTAAGATCTTGCAAATCCCAATGAGGTTTAAAAAAATTAGATGATGACCTGTGCTACTCAGAAAACTAAGTTCTAGCAGAGGTATTAATGATAAATTTTCGGTAGAAAGGACGAAAATAGAAGTCTCAATTTACACCCCAGCACATCACGAGGATGGAAGTTAAATACAATTTTAGACGATCTTTGGTAATGTATGGAGTAGGAGAGGTTTAGGGGCCTTCCCCAGTATATTTCGCAGAATTTTAGTCGTTAAGACGTGATAGTAAACCATCATAGGTTGTGTAAGGGGAAAATATGGGCTTTAGAGATTTTAATCCGGTAATTTTCAGAAACTGAAGTTCAAAAAATAATAATAATAATACGTGAAATACACAATTTTGGAATAGATTTGGTAACTGAAAAGGAAAGGAATAATTTCGGGGGCTTCCTGCCTCCCAGATTCGGCCGAACTACAATATTTTAGTTGTGTTAATAAATATTATGAGAAAGTCTTTCTCTCCCTTCCCAAATATGTGTAAATCAGATATGTAGCAAGAGGTAAGTTTTTAAAGAACTAATCGTTTCCTTCTTGAAAAATTTCTGGATCCGCCCTTGGAAAAATGAAACATGATTTACTTCGTTAACAAAAAGCCATAAAGTCAAATTTCTCGTCTTCAGATACTCTCAAAGAGTGCCGCCTTGGACACAATGTACAAAATTTTATCTCTCAATCTATCCATAATAAAGAGAAGTACCTGAAGTTGAAGTATTAAAATTCTGTTTTCTTAACACCAACAAATCCTGCTGCACTTTTTGTTTTTGGGAAGTGAGCCTTTTTATGCGAGGGTTTTAAAATTCTGATCCGCAACTCTTTTGTGTGACGCAAGTGATGAATTGTTTTGTATTTGTATAAATAAATAAATTTAAGTTAAAATACATCTGCTTCTCAATTGCCAAAAACAATGAAAAATAATGGTAATTATAGAGTAAGTTTCGTTAATATATTTAACATATTAATTTCAAAACTAAGCTTAAGCAAGCATATATTTGTGTATTTTGGGCATTTTAAACATTTCAAAATAATGCAGGTTTTCGAGTAATGTTTTTTATTCAAGTCAAATCATCAGTTCAAAAGCGCAATTCACATTGAATAAGTTTAACCTAAAAATTAGTTTGTTATCTTTTGTTAAAAGCATTAACTTTGCAATCACTATATTTTTCATTGTTTTTGACAACATTTAAAAAACTGATTTCGAGTATTGCTTTGTGTTTTTCACAGCAAGATTCAATAGCCTACTCCAGAGCTTATGGTCCTGAAAGGGTTAAATTTATTTCTTCTCTCATTATGTCCAAATGATGACTGAAAAAAATACCATTAAAACGCAATTAAGTAACCGAATACTCACCAATCATGGTATATTGCTCAAGTAAGCATTGTAAAAAGCTTTTGGGATTTTATTGTGATCCCATATAAAAATGAAAAAAAGATGACTCTCATGTCAACCATGACCTGCATAAAAAGATAGATCTCACGCTTTATCTCCCTAACCTCTTATTCTATGCTAACAAAGTATGTTAAGAAAGCGATGGTGGAATCAAAGCCATTTGTTCCGCACGACGAAGGAAGGCATAGTTCGAAAAACAAAAGTATTTTTTCACACACGCACCGGGAATTCTATTTTGTAAATGCGCACATTTAAGATGACAACAACGCATGTCGCAAGATTTATAGATATCTAAATGAACTTCACGAAGCGGATTTCCTGCGCTTCGGAATCAGATGGCTAAAATTTTGTTCTGTGCATATTTTTCTAAATTTAAGAATGAATATAATTTAGAACCTTGCTGGAGTAGAGACATCCGATGCAAATTGAGTGAATTGAATGCTAGTAAATTCAGGGGAAAATTTTACGAGATTTTTAAATGGTTTAAAAGAACTTCACGAAGCGGATTTCTTGCGCTTTGGAATCAGATGGCTAAAATCTTGTTCTTAGCATATTTTTCTAAATTCAAGAAGAAATACAGTTTAGAGCCTTGCTGGTGTAAAGACATTCGATGCAAATTAAGTGAATTGAATACTCAGTAAATATACCGAATCCAGGGGCAAGTTTTACGAGATTTATAGATGGTCTAAAAGAATTTCAATCACGAAACGGATTCCCTACGCTTCGGAATCAAATGGCTGAAATCTTGTTCTGTGCATATTTTTCGAAATTCAAAAATGAATACAATTAAGAGCCTTGCTGAATGTAAAGACAAAAAAGGGATTGAATTGTAGTGCCTAGAAGGGGTCCTTCTAGGCACTATAATTGAATGCTAGTAAATTCAGGGGAAAATTTTACGAGATTTATAGGTGGTCTGAAAGAACATCACGAAGCGGATTTCCTGCGCTTCGGAATCAGATGTCTAAAATCATGTTCTTTGCATATTTTTCTAAATTCAAAAATACGATTTAGAGCATTGCTGATGCAAAGACCTTTTGATGGAAATTAAGTGAATTGAGTGTTGGTAAATTCAGGGCAAAATTTTACGAGATTTGTATATGTCCAAAAAAATCCTTGACGAAGTGGAATTCCTGCTATTCGGAATCGACTCAATTATTGAATTAAACAAAATAACTACTTTTCCTTGCTTTGTAGGTCATGGCTAAACCAGCATCACTTTGGGTGAACTACAGCGCCAACACGTCCGTCCGCAAAGTAGCTATGCAGTTGATACTCAATTTTACGAACCTCCAATTTTCGAACACTTACGATTTCACGGAAATTTACCGGTTCGAATAAAAATATTTTATTGAAACGATGCTATTTGGTTTTACGAACTCTCGATTTGAAAAAAATATTCTACGTGGTGCCAAAGGATTTGCATACCCTGGCTCTGGTAAGGTGACTTTCAATTCACCGAGACTGAAACAATTCTTTTTGTATGCAGGGATGCAGAAAGCCAGTTTGCGTTGTGATAATGATTATAGGCGTTTTTCCAATCTACGAATGTCAATCCAAGCGTAAATAAGCTTGTCCAAGTTCAAGCACCAAGTCACCAGAGTCCCACTGTTAAATCGGCCGTTAACTGTACAGTCGAACTGGCAGATAACAAGCACTGATTTAACAAGAACACGGATTTTAGCCAGGAAATCAGAAATACTTTGTTGCTACAATGTTAAGCCTTGGGGAGCATAACTCACTTTTAACGAGCAAACCCCGCTTAAAGCGAGCAATCTTTTTGGATTCTTAAAATTTCCATTGACTTTCAGCTTGACTTATCCATTTTTTTCGTAAATTTTCTTTAACATTCCAAAGTCAACCAAACTTAGTGATAATCATAAATACTGAGAACAAGCGGTGACAGCACTTTTTTTAATTTGTGGAGAAAAAGAAACATTTAAAAATTATATATGTGTATATATTTGTATTCCTCAAAGACAATGACATATAAAAGAGGCATTCAGCCAGTTCTAAGCAAATTAACCAACTAATTCGGTTGTACAGTGATTATAAAGAAGAAGAAAAGCAACTAGGATGACTTTTTTTCACGTACTCTGTTTTTACGAGCACTCGGTTATAACGAACAAATATTGCGGTCCCTTTGCGCTTGTTTAAGCGAGCGAGTTCGACTATACTAATAAAACTGATAAAAGCAGCGCATATAGCTATTCTTTTGAAGCTCATTCCCCAAATACGTAATTAATTTCCGCAAAATTCGATCACAATAATACAGTAATAACAATTCAAAGAATATGCAACTACTATTTTCTGTACAATTTCTAAGCACACAGTTTCAGAATACATCACTCACCTGCGTCGCTCTTCGGTTAAAAACCCGGCAATGTTGACGAGCATTCAACCACAGTCAGGTTCCTCGTCAACAAAAATAACGTGATTTGCAACTCATAATTTCATTAGTTCGAGGAACAGAATGAAAATGGCAACGTTGAGGAAGAATAATAGAATTCGCATGAAAACGTACTATGAGTTTAAAATTTCCCCGATCAACATTTCTTTAAAAATAGTAATACAGATTGACGAAACTTCCTTCGTGAAAAAGCTCACTTCCTCCATTTCCTTTTGTCATACACGTTTTGTTACAATGTGGCTGAAGACTGTAGAATCATCAGTTAATCATCCTTAAGCAAAAAAAACCCCGAAGTTGCTTGTTACAGTTACTTTAAAATAATGACTCGTTTAACACTTTCTCGGTAAAATACAAAGTGCGATTCAGAATCCGCGAGAAAGGGTGAAACAATGAGTTTTTAAATGAGGGATTTTTTTTTAAAGATGAGTGAATTACTTTGCTCATCTTAAAGCACTCATCTTTAAAAGTATTAGAAGCTCATCTTCTGCACTTCCTTTCTTACGTGGATTTTAGGCGGAAATCAGAATATTTATGAGTGGAACTAAGTTCTGCAGACTATATAGGGCTTTACCAATGTAGTCGTTTTGAAGCCCTGCATACAAGTAATCAAAATTAGAAAGCACACACACATAAAAAAAAAAATGCATTCAAAATGAAAACAGCTGATATCATTTACAAAAACTGGAATATCTGTCTAAGGGCTTGATTTCAAAAAAAAAAAATCGCGGCAGCCCTACATTCTACAAAACATATAAGTAAATATCTTGAACTCCGACAAAAAAAAAAAAAAAAGAAAAAAAAAAAGAAAAAAAGAAATTAAGCTACCCCCCCCCCCTGCAAACAAACTGCCCTCTAAATTTTCAACGCCCGCAGGAATGTTTGCTTTTATCAACAGACTGCAATTCATTACAAAGTCAGCTATATAATGAAAAATATCATTAAATCAATAGCATTTGTTGGTCAAGTGGTACATAAAAGAGCTAAAAACAATGAATGCTTCAAGTTCATGTTCCGGTCCCAGGTAGGCTTTCATTGAGAAGTATTTTTGAATCATACTGAAAACATCTCTAGTCCCAAAATAGAGGAGAGATTCACCGACCATTTGTACCGGTTGTCACCAAATTCTTAATTTTGCTACTTACATGTCTTTGCTTCTCACTGCCTCAATTTATGATTAATAGTGACAGTCCTCATTGCTTCTAATTGATATAGAGAAAGAGAGAGAGAAAAAACTATTGAATGTAAAACTTCTGGTGGATGAAAGAAGCTTTCATATTTCCAAAACGTTGAAAGTGAATAAAAATTGTACAGAATCAAAAAACATTTTTTGTTCAAAATTACACGTCACTCCTGCATTTCAAAAGTAACATACATCGAAATATATAATTTTTTTTATACATAGTTTTAAAACTTGTTGATAAACTGATTTTACATCAACGATAACAGTAACAGCACAACATGCTATTTTTAATTTCCTAACTCGAACTCTTTCCAATCCAAAAGTTAATTTTGAATTTATAAAACTGATCACTAAAAAAAAAAAAAAAATTTTTTAAATGTAATTCAGCAAATTGTCAGTTATAAAAATAATTAAAATAGTTCATTAAAATGATTCATCACAAACCGCTTCATCCGTTGAAGAAACAGTTATTTAAATTTAGGTAATATTACCTAAATATAACTATTTAGTATAAACATAATTTTTAAACTTGTTGATAAACTGATTTTACATTAGCGATAAGCGTAAAAGTAGCGATAAACCGTAACATCACAACATGCTACTTTTAATTTCCTAACTCAAGCTCTTTCCAATTCAAAAGTGAATTTCAAATTCATACAATACAAGCGCTATAAAAATGCTTTTAAAAAAATGCAATTCAACAAAATGTAAACTTCAG
Organism: Uloborus diversus; assembly: GCF_026930045.1. Taxonomy (NCBI): domain Eukaryota; kingdom Metazoa; phylum Arthropoda; class Arachnida; order Araneae; family Uloboridae; genus Uloborus; species Uloborus diversus. Next base: position 114,261,965 of record NC_072739.1, on the reverse strand, counting down.
TTATAAAAATGGCTCCTAAAAATGATTCATCACGAAACGCTTCATCCGTTGAAGAAACAGTTGTTTAAATTTAGGTTATTTTACTTTGGATGAGCGATGAAGTCGAAAGGAAAAACAAAAAGAAGTTTCACTTATTTCGAATCTTATATCAGCGATTCATAATGCGCATCCAAGCATGAAAAATGTGTTAGAAGTTATTTGGAATGGAATGTGTATGCCCCTCACCTCCAAATCAGTGGCGTACGTAGAGGTTGTCGGGAGTAGTTCCCGCCAAGGGCGCAAAACCAAGTGTGGTGGCTATTGGCCAAGATTATTTCGAAAATTATTATTATGTAAAATACTTTTAAAAAATTATATGAAAAACTTGTCAAAATAGAGTAAGAAGAGAAAATGAAACAATAGTATCTTATGTTTAATAAAAGGGAGGAATTTTGCACGTGCGGCAGCAGAGGCATATCTGGATGAGTGGTGGAGGATGTTGCGTACCAAATTTTTCCCTTTTTCTTCTGGAAGGAGGCTTCGTTTTCCTTTTTATCAGAAAAGAAATATTTTTAAATATTTTTTCAAATAAAATTAATACAATAAATTATTTATAACGATTTAGAAAGAGAAAAGAAGGAAACTCCACTTCCACTAAGATTACCACAGACCATCAAATACCGCGTTTTTAAATCTACGACTTCAAAGGTTTGCTGGGGGAGCGCCCCCTCCCTCCAACATCATTAAAGATCGTCTTAAATTTCAAAAAAGTTTCGAGGGAGCGAAAAGAGAACTCCTTCCCATAACATCATCGAAGAATGACTCATATTACGTTTTTGGAGTTTCAATTTCGAAAAACTACTGCACCTCCAACATAACCAAAGATCACCTAAAATCACGTTTCTAAAACTTCGGTTTCGAAAAATTTCCAAGGACCTAACCGAGATAACCGAGTCATTTTCAAAATGTTCACACAAAAACTGTCCCACAATATAGGAGCGTGCACAGAAATTTTGGGGCCCGTCACAAATGACTTTACGGTCCCCCTACATATATTTCACCCCTCATTAAAAAAAATCTCGGGGCCCCCCTTCAGGCTCGAGCCTGGGCCAACAGGTTCCCCCCCTCCCCCCCTCCCCATGCGCAGTGCCACAGTGAAAGAGAAGATTGCACTTAACATGTTATTTAAAACTGACAACAACAAATATTACTTTTTCTGTCCCTCATCTGTATTTCAGAATTCAGTAATATTGTTTTGGTTTTTTCTTTTTTTGCTATCAAAGGATAGTATGAATTTATTGAAAACGAAACAGTAGCAGATTGAGTATAATTTCTTTCTAAATTTTCTTCTATAAAGACGGTGCTTTCAGTGCAGCGAAGTCGATGAGAAAATGAGTGACTGACTAACTCCGGAACCGTTAGAGTCTTCAATTCCGAAGGCTCCTTGACATTAAAATCAGTCTAACTCCAGGACTACGAACCTGACTCCGCAGCCCTGAAAGGTATGAAAATGATTGACTCTGACTCCCACTCTTGAAACTTTAAAACTTTCGTATAATGACTCAGACTTCTTCACCTCAAAATCAGTTCGACTCTTATTCCACGACTCCCGACTCCGCAGCGCTGGTAGCTCTTTTTTTTTTTTTTTTGGATCCAGATATTTGAGTGACCAAGTGATGAAATTCATTTTCAATTGATCACGAAACAGGTTAACCAACAAAAGTTCAGAAGCATGTTTTATCATAAAAACAACAAATTACCAGCTGAAACTCAAGCGTAACAGATAATGAAATAACATCAAAGAACCCACTAAAATGATTCAGGTTTGTTGGAACATTTATGTTGGATTATCCCACCTGTATAATACTTTTGTTTTCTGTCTTCTTCGACAAGGTGCAATCTAAAATAGAAATAATCTGATTCATCAGCAAAACCTTTTTGTGAAAATAAAATTTGAAAAATGACCCACTTGTGGAAAAAAACCACGCCGACCACTGCAGTAGAGTTTTTATTGTTTTTTAATACTACACTAAATGACGAAACAAAGAATTTTTTTCAAAAACCGTGTAAAAAAATACTCAGTTTTTATAGAGAAGGAAGGGAGGGAGAGTCGTAAAATACGGCGAACACTCAAACAAGATTTAGCAAACAGAAAATTTCTAGTGCAAAGAAACAATGCACTACAAGTGTCACTGACCTTAGCTGAATAATAGACAGGAAAGATAGAATAGCGTTTAGGAACGAATGACAAAAGGAACCACCGTATAGAAGAAAAATACACACGGCATTTACAGCTTCTAGAAACTAGATCATTAATTAAAACAAACGATTTCCTTTCTGCATTTGAATTGCTAACTCAATCCGGTAGTAGATCTAACTCACAAGTAGTTTAAAATAACAATAATAATTTAAAACTGTATTTATTTTCAAATTATGCGCATTTCGGAGGCATTAAAAATGCTTTAATTTAGTTAACTATATGCTTGCCATTTTTACCGCTGACACAGCTTTAATTAGAAAACATGAGTTATTGTGTGGTTCAAGCACATGAAGTGCGTAACTAACAATTATGCCAAACCAAAAAATTAGACCTGAAACTTTATGATCGCAATCTAGCGTACTGCTACAAAGAAGTTAATAACTAATTAATGCTATATGTATGCTATTTTTAACACTGAAAAAGAATAAGCTTTAATTAGAAAACATGAGTTATTGTGTGGTTCAAGCACATGAAGTCGTAACTAACAATTATGCCAAACCAAAAAATTAAACCTGAAACTATGACCGCAGTCCAGCGCATTGCTACAAAGAAGTTAAAAACTAATTAATGCTATATGTATGCAATTTTTAACACTGAAAAAGAATAAGCTTTAATTGGAAAACATGAGTTATTTTGTGGTTCAAGCACATGCAGTACGTAACCAGCACTTATGCCAAACCAAAAAATTAGACTCGAAACTTGGTGTTCGCATTCTAGCGTGTTGCTATAAAAAAATTTACAACTAATTAATTTTAATTTTTAACCACATAATTTAGATAATTTATGTATAAAGAGAGAGAAGTAAATGTGCCCTCCCTATAAATCGTTAGCTGATTTAACGATTCATTTGTGGAATTATTTTTTTTAAATTGTTCTTCAATTTGATTATTGAGCACATAAGACAATATGCAGCATGACAGTATTTTTTTATATATATATAAAATTGTTGAATCAAAACCTATAATTGATTTTTTTTTTTTTTTTTAATGAGGTTCAGCGAGTGTTCATGTTCTTTTTGCCTAACCACAATACTAAAATGGTCTCGGCTGTAATTTTCATTAAATTTCGATTTAGAAACAGCTTTCCAATGTAAAAAATCACTTGACAAGGCTTTCAAACTGTAAAACCTTTTCATTTGAAGAAAAAAAAATACATGTTTTTTTCTTATTGAAAAGGCATTGTGTTTCTGCTGAATAATGACAATTGTGAGGTTTCATTTTGTTGTTAAATATGCAAGGAAAGTAAATGCTAAGTATAAGAATCCTAAAACTTAAACTAAGATGCTAAATGAAGGCCTTTTCTAACTTTTCACGTATCTCACCCCGACAACAGAACTGACATACCTAAAAAACTGAAAAAACGAACCAATTTTTGATTTAAAACCTAAATTTAATGCTCTTGCTTAGTGATGTGGATCGGGTAAATACCCAGTGGGTAGGTAAATATTTTTTGGGCATTTACCCGGGTATTTACCCAAGGCCTGGGCAAATACCCAAAAACTGGGTATTTTGCAAAAAAAAAAAAAAAAAAAAAAAATGTAAAAAGTGAATGTGAGTTTTTTTTAAAAATCTAAATATGAAATAATTGGTAAAACTGACACATACATATGTACTACATAGTTTATAATATTTTTTATTGAAAGACTTGATGAAATTATGAAAGAAACATATCGTGAACCAAAGAATCTTTCTTTTCAATGTCATAATTCGAGAAGTATAAGCAATTTCAATGATGAACTTCAGGATTTCAAAATCACAGTCTAAGTTAGTCATATCCAAAATGAAAAAAAAAAAGAGAAAGAAGCGTGAGGGATGTTTGGAAGAATAAACTGAGAAGTTATTAAGACTATGAGATGTTATTTATTTTATTGCTGTTTATGTGCTAACGAGGCACATATAGAAACAGTTTTCACATTAATAAGCAAAAAAAAATCAAAATCAAAATATTGTTTTCTGTTGCCTTGCGCCGGTAACTTCATGATGAAAATTTATTCAAACTAATTTTATTGACATTTCGTTACATTTTGATGTCATGCAGGGACATATTAGTGGGTTATAAAAAAATTGATGTTTGCTTTTTTTTGTAACCAGTTAAGCTTTTTACTTTTTGTAGAATGGCTTTTATTAGCTTCATCTGTATGTATGTATATTGTAACGGAATCTTGCAGCTAAAATTTCGCCCACTTCCTGAGATCGGATTCTTTTGAAATTTGGCACGCGACCTCAGACCCGATGACAATGCAATATTCTATAATCAAATTAATTAATTAACTCTTTTAATTGTTAGTTTCCTCCAATTTTAAATCAATATTTTGGCATAAATCCAACAATGTGAAAAAGGAAAAATTAAAAAAAAAAAACATTAAAAAATGCTCCAAAAATTATTTAAAAATATCTACAAAAACCTTTAATTTTTCTGTATCAAACAAAACCTTGGAACATTAGAACAAAATTTGTTCTAATGTTCCAAGGTAATTAGAACATGAAATATAATTGTTTTAAACTAATTTCATGCCAAAATTTAGGTGAGCCTTCAATTGGAAATTCATTGCTGATCAGACCATTGTTGAACAAAACTTTTATTCAAATGCATCTCAAATTGTAATTAAGTAATGTAGATATGATTTCCGCACACATATATCGATGACTGAGATGGATTAGCTGGATTAGAAAATTACTCTACAGGCAATTTATCAGCGAAGTTTTTAGAGCTCGGCTATTACACTTTAAGGGGTACAGTTGCTCTTTTTGGAGTTCGAGAGACCACGTTTTGAATGCCACCCGAGATCTTTAGTCGCTTTTTTTTAGGCAAATATCATGAATATAAAAGATTTTGAACAATGCTGAAATGAATATTTTTTAAAACAAGTTAAACTAAAAAGAAGAAAATAAAATAATAGTTTAAAAAACTAAAAAAACACGCTTTCGTAGCAAAATGAACTAAAAAGTGAAAAATAATCTTTGGATGATAGTAGTTGACCAATCACTTAATTTTAATGTAATACAAAAAAGCGTGGGGGGCTTCTTATCAGTTGTCTTGAATTTCTTCCATTTGTTGTCTGTGCAAAAATGTAAATAGACAGCACCCCACGGTTTTTTTTGTATTACATTAAAATTAAGTGATTGGTCAACTACTGTCATCCAAAGATTATTTTTCATTTTTTAGTTCATTTTGCTACGAAAGCGAGTTTTTTTAGTTTTTTAAACTACCGTAAACCGGGGTTACTTTGATACAGGTTTCGCATATTTTGTATTGTAGCACCCTCATTTTTCAAGGTATTTCAACAATTCTTGAACCAAACGATAGCTTAACATCTCAGCTTTAAATTGCCGTTTGAAATTCTTCGATACATTAAATAGGGAGGGAGGGGGGTCATTTTTTCTTTTTATTAATGTTACCCCATCATCCGGGGTTACTTTGTAACAACGTGTTTTCTCCATCTAAAACGACTGTTTCGGTGGTTTGTAATAAAGTTACCCCATCCAAAAGATAGCCTGAGTTTTTTTTAATAACAAAATTCAATTTTCCACTTTTTTTTGGGTTTAAAAAGCTGGTTTTAAATGAAAAATAGTTCTTAAGTCACGTAGAGTGGTTCCTACCACTCTAAGCATGCTCATCTAGGAGGAATCAGGTTTGAATCAAACTAAGAAGAGAGAAATTCATATGAAACTTCTTGTATTATAAAACATCAGTTGAAAAATGCTTGAAATCACATCAAGCGTGTTTTTTAAATGTAAAACCACAGCCATCGTAATGTTTTTCTTCATTTCGACAATAAAAAAAATATCAAGGTAACTTCACTTGATTAGAACAAAATAGAACTTGAAAAGAATAGATTCAAAAATTATAAACGCTCGAAAAGAAATTAAGAAAAGGCACAGAAATCACAAACTTTTTAAGATAAATGAGGCACATGAGATCTTTCTTATATCGTGAACATTATCCAAGGTGCACTCACAGCAGTCTTTCATCTATGGCTTCAAGTCAACTGAAAACAGTGCATTCTCTCCAGGTATGATCCTTGGGATTCGAATCCTGCAGCAGATGCGGCAAGGATTAAACCAATTAAACCACAGCTTATCCTCTTGTGGCCACGTCCACCACTTTCCGGATTTTTTCATGCATGTTACTTCAAACTCTCCATCCTCCTCTTGTACAACTTTCCCCGGGTATTTCCGTCCACTGTAAATTACAGCTACATAGTCCCCTTCGATCAAGGGTTTCTCCACCAGAGTCGGCAACATTGCTGGTTGCGGTGGTTCTGGAAAGATCTGGTCACTTGTTGAAGGAGCAAAACTTGTTGAAGGAGCAAAACGACTGTCTATGGGGAGTAGATCTTCTTCATCTGACATAACCCCATGGCCATGTTCAGAATTCCCCATGTATCAAAGTTACCCCTTCAACTTGTGTTGTTTTATGTTTTAATTCATATTAAATCGTAGAATTGAGTTACAGAAATAAAAAAAGAGGCAAAATCATCTTAAATAGTTGTGTAATCAGAAAATAACTCACCCGAATTCAAAAGGTTGCTCAGTTGGTTGCACCAGAAGAGGTTAGGACAACAAACTGAAAACAGCTGATATCACGGATAACACATAAATCAGTGTTGCCAAAACTATTTTACTGTTTCAATTAATTGGCGATGTCAGCGCACTCTGAAAAGTGATTCTTGAAACCCTGAGACCACCAGGGGGTCGCCAATTGTAAAAATTAAGCCCGCCAGAACGGTTCAAAAATAAAAAACAGATTTTTATAAAGTTACCCCGTCAGTCTAAAGTAACCCCGGTTTACGGTATTATTTTTATATCTGAAATTTGGCTATCAACATTGATTAGGCATATCCAACACATTTATTGTGAATATCATATTAGATAGCAAAGTTGTTTCACACAATAATTCTTTTAATATGTGATCAAAATACAATTTTTGAACAAAAATTTATTATTTTGTATGTGGTTGGTTATACATAGTGGAATACATACAGAAAAGTATTTTAGTTGAATATACATTTTTGAAATAAATACCGGTATATACCCTGGGTATTTACCCCTAAAAATAAATACCCGGGTATTTTACATCACTACTACAAAACTCGTACAAAATTGGTTCACATCAGGGGGAGTAGTAGCATTAAATAATAGAATCCAAACTAATACATGTCATTAAAGTTTCATAATTTAGAACGAAATCTTTCAAACTTCATTGTACAGTGAAACCTGTGTAAGTTGACCACCTGCGGTGCACTACTTTAGTGGTCAACTTAAACAGGTGGTCAACTTACAGAGGTTGATTTATATGATAAAGGCTACTTCCTTGCCTGAAAACAGCGGTCAACTTAGACAGGTGGTCAACTTACAAGGATGGTCAACTTCACAAGTTTTACTGTATATGTTACCGAGAAAGACCAAAATTGGAGATTTCGATTTTCACCGCACCGGTGATTCACCGTAAATATTCGGTCTTATGCTGATTTCTTTGCTATGTAAATGTTGATATTCACCGGCTAACGGCGACATTTACCAAGTTTCTGACCTTTCACCAGAAACAAATACCCTACAATTTTGGCCACAAAAATCAACCAGTAAATATATAATCATAAATTTTTTGTGTGTGTTTTAGTATTGGGGAATTAATCAGTTAAAAGAAGTTATTGTGTAAAACTTTGGTTTTCTTTAAAGCTATTTTTTGAGCGGTGTCACTACTGGTGCCGAGTGCGATACGTAAAAAAGAATATTTCAATGATCATCGATTTTGCACCAAATGTATCTGACACATAAATTTCAATTTTCGAAACTAGTTATATGAGACAATTTTACAACAATAAATAGCATCGAATCAAAGAGCGGCTGATAAAACTTTGTTTCATTTCCACCTGCCTCACTCGTCGCACTTCAATGACTCTTAATCAGGATGACACTCAGACGAGAGCATTGAAGAAACACGGAAATGATTTTCAAACACTTAATTTACATCAACCCGTAACTGGTGAGATGGGGTGTAAGACCCCCAATCTTATGGGTTAATCGTAAGAGTTCTGGGGGGTTTTATATACACCCAGAAGAATTTAAACTCCAAAAATATCGTTATAAAACTTCTATAGATGCGCTGTGGGTCCACGAACCATTTGTTTAAAGCCAAATAGCAAGTGACTGAACAAAACAGCGTAAGCCAGCGTTTAATGAAGTCGATTTTTTTGAGGTCTGAGGTGAAATTAAAATAAATAAATAAATAAATAAAAATAAAGCGCAAAAATAAATAGGTAAATAAAAATTCGTTTGAATTTTGAGATCTTGAATTTAAATTATGTTTTTCGCAATCTCTAATTGCCATAAGACCCTACTCGTTGGGTTTCTTGTTTCCACAAATAGCTTTTATAGCAACTTCGCAACCATAATTCGAATTCAAGATGTTAAAACTCAAACGAATGCAGGGGGCTGGATGTTGTGTGATGAACACTGTTTTCGCATAAAAAGGATTGTGTAAAGTCGAGAAGGTCGTTTATGAATAATTATATTCCGAGGCACATGGACGCCTGCATTATAAACATGGAAAAACAAAATCAAACGCGGATGTCATTCAACGGCCAAGTGAAAACAATGAGCAATTCGTGATTGCTAGATCAATAAATTCCCCATATTAATTGTTATTTATATGCATATTTTTTCTTTTTGCAGTTGTATTGTACATTTAAATCAATTGTTTTCCTTCTATATGACGCAGAGAACTTATCATCTTGTTCTTTTAAAGTTTTATGATAAACATTTCAAAGTCTCTATATTTACATACAAAAATTTTGTTATACGGCTTTAGATATATGGGTCATTCTCCAGAAAACGTAACTTTTGAAAGTAAATATTTTTCAATTTCGAAACCTTTTGCTTTCTTTTTTTTTCATTCTTACATGAAAGTGTTACCTACTAGAAGTAACCATAAACAGTGGCCCTGCTAAGTTCCAATTATTTTATTCATAAATAAAAAAAATAATAATAAAATGCCTTGTTTTGTATTTCCCCTCCATCATTTATTTTTACCTCAGAAATAATAACATTGATAAAGTCTGTCACTGAGGTGAGATTCACACAGGTGAGGAATTTTCCATTAATATAGGCCAAATAGATACATTTTTCAGGGAAATTTTTTCTTTCTTCGTTGCTACAGTTTGCGCATGTTAAGCATATGAAAACACGTTCATTTCTTTTTTTTTTACATTAATTTAGCTCCCTAAAATTCAAGTTCACGGAGGTGAGAAGTCAGAATAACCACTCGAAGTTTTTAAAGCAAAATCTATCTTCTTGTTTTTCGACAAAATTATCACAACTTCAACTATGGCTGAAAATAGACAAGAAAACTCCCTTGAATCATGGAAAATAAAATTTGATGTGATTACTGCCACTTGGTAATGAGGAATGGCTTTAGGTAACGGAGGTGAGAATTTATTATGTGGCATGACTATTTGACCGAATAAAGCGAACTGAAACACAATATTAAGAAACTAAATATACTTAAACATTTAGTATTTGAGACTCTTGTGAAAGGAATAATGAAAAAAATAAGTATATACTTTTAATTAAACAAGTTATTAAGCAACATAAACAGTCACACAAGGTGTGTGACATGCCACGGAGGTGAGAATTCACATGTTGTGAACCAAAAATATATGAAAATAAAAATTATTATTAAAAATTTGTTGGCAGGTTTAATTGGATATATTTTTGATGAAATTAAAAATCATTGTTAAAAGAATTGTTCCTTAAAGTTTTTACTGTAAAAGGCGTATGACAGAAAAGTTTCTTTTTGAAGAATGACCCATGTGTGCGTGTACGGACGCTTGCGATAATGTCTCAAATACGAAAAAAATAATTGAAAATAAATGTTTTAATACTTGATATGATGGAAAACACTCAACACTCCATTTCATCAATTGAGTAAGTTTCACTCATTAATAAAACGAGAGCCTTCCTTTCAACAAACAATGCGGCAAAAGTAAACTGTAACGTTTCCTATCATCATTCGATTTGAAAGGAAAAGAATGAATTAGTTCTTTAATGACAGCATTGAAAACCGGAATCTGTTTCATGATTACAACTCGGCCTCGATAGGGTACAACCACGTGCTTCTTGAAGACTGGTTTCAGATTTAAAGACACAAATTCTGCCAGCTTTTTTCGAGATTTCGATTAAGCTGGCAAAAATACTGCTACAGTAGTGAACTAATTTAGAGTCGAACATAAATCATGGACGGAAATGTATTCAGCCCTTAACTGTTGAAGTGAGGTGTTATGTCTATCAGCCATGTCTTACACCCGGCATGAAATGAACTTTGCAAACGGTTGTAACGATACATAAACACTGGAGTAAATGCCTCAAGTAGGCAGCTGAAATTCAATTTTTTTTTTCTTTTTCATATTGCTTCAAAGAAAACTCAACAATAAATGCTTTTATCCCCGATTTTGAGGGAATGTGAAGACCCCGGTAGCAAAAACAGCGTGACGCTGCGTCGCCTGTCGCAGATTCTTGTGCATGTCTGCATATTATTTCTGAATTAAAAAGATATATACATATTATATATTACTTTTTGTACGAATTTGTTGATTTCAAGTAAAAAATATATAGCTCATTGTTTTCAACGAGGGAATTAAGGGAATAGAACATAAAAACACACTAGTAGAAAAAAAGCATTTGTTGGGTAACGGAGAGATGGCGGATGAACTGGAAGCGGAAACAGAACCCTTCATTTTGTAGTAGGCACGGCTACGATCGAGAAAACGTGCGTTCTCGCTGATCCTACATGTTACAAAATGAAGTGGTTTGCTTCCGCTTCCAGTTCATCCGCCATCTCTCCGCGACACAACAATACAAAGACGTTTGTAACAATGACACTCAAACCGTTGGCACTATCGAATGTGACTCGACATCAGCTTTTATCTGAGTTTCTTTGACGAGTGTCACTCGACATCAGCTTTTATCTCAGTTTTTTTGGTGGAGTGTGACTCGACATCAACTTTTATCTGTGTTTCTTTGTCAAGTGCGATTCGACATCAGTTTTTTTCTGAGTTCCTTTGTTGCGTGTGACTCGACATCAGTTTTTATCTCATGAGATCCTTACTCGAGTGTGACTAGTGATGTGGATCGGGTAAATACCCAGCGGGTAGGTAAATATTTTTTGGGTATTTACCCGGGTATTTACCCAAGGCCTGGGTAAATACCCAAAAACTGGGTATTTTACAAAAAAAAATGCAATAAGTGAATGGGATTTTTTTTTTAAATCTAAATATAAAATAATTGGTAAAACTGACACATACAGTAAACTGACACATATGTATTACACAGTTTATAATATTTTTTATAGAAAGACTTGATGAAATTATGAAAGAAACATATCGTGAACCAAAGAATCTTTCTTTTCAATGTCATAATTGGAGAAGTATAAGCAATTCAATGGTGAACTTCAGAATTTCAAAATCACAATCTAGGTTAGTTATATACAAAATGAAAAAAAAGGAAACATGAGGGATGTTTGGAAGAATAAACTGAGAAATTATTAAGACTGTGATGTTATTTATTTATTTATTTATTTTATTGCTGTTTAAGTGATAACGTGGCAAAAATAGAAACAATTTTCACATTAGTAAGCAAAAAGGAAAAAAAATTCAAAATATTGTTTTCTGTTGCCTTGAAAATTTGCATTTGCTCTCCGGTACTTCATGATAAAGATTTATTGAAATTATTTTTGATACACGCAATTAGTGATATAGGGTGGGAAGGTAAATATTTTTTTGAGTATTCATCCGAAGGCAGGGTAAATCCTCTAGTAATTGCGCATTTTGCAAAAAAATTTTGGGTGGTATCAAAAGGTGATGATTTTCTTTTTAAAACATAAATCGCAAAATGAAAGATTAAAAATATAAAAATTTATGTATCATAGTTGTGTTAATTAAAGGCTTAATGAAATCTTAACTGTCAGAATTTAGAATGAACTATTCTAAAACTTAAATGGGATGTTTGCTTTTTTTTTGTAACAAGTTAAGCTTTTTACTTTTGTAGAATGACTTTTTATATCTGAAATTTGGCTATCAACATTGAGTAAGCATGTCCAACACATTTAATGTGAATATCATATTAGATTGCTAAGTTTTTTCACACAATAATTCTTTAAATATGTGATCAAAATACAATTTTTGGGCAAAAACTTATTGTTTTGTATATGGTTGGTTATATATACATAGTGGAATACATACAGAAAAGTATTTTAGTTGAATATACATTTTTGAAAGAAATACCCAGGTAAATACCCATTTTGGGTATTTACCCAGGTATGCACCTTGGGTATTTACCCATAAAAATAAATACCCGGGTATTTTACATCACTAAGTGTGACTCGACATTAGTTTTTATCTCAGGAGCTTCTTTGACGGGTCTTAAAAAGTCCAAATTAATAATTCAATTGTAACCAAAAGATACCCAAATCAATAGATGTCATTTTGGTGCATCCCAGAAGAAAACACTCAGGTTGTGAAATTTGCTCAATTAGAAAAATACTTGGAGGAGAGACCAAGACAACCAAAATTGCACCCTATAAATTATTTCAACAGATATCACATACTTGAAAATAAAAAAATACAACAGTAGAGTAAATATAACTGATATTTAACTAAATTAATTTCTTTCATTACCTTATCTTATATGATTAAAAACTGAGCTTAGGTACCTATGTATGTATATCTATGTATTCATCTATGTCCAAGTTGCGGACCATCAAACCAGGTATCGATAGAATCGTATTTTTCCTTCTTTATGTTTGGCTATTTAACATAATCCTCGAATAATAATTAGCAGAGATATCAATAAAAAACTATTAATTATAATACTTAAATTTCGAAATAAAATCACTATTTTTCGAAGGCTTTCCTCCATTCAAATTATTATTCAGTGCTTTATCTCAACTTTCCGCAACAATGCTTTTATTAAAATTTGTAGTGGTGAAGAAAATCATTGAGAAGAAAGATGTGTTGCCATTTTTTTCTCGAATATGAAGAAATAAAATTCTGGCTTTTATTTTGAGGCTTTTTCTGTAATCGGGGAATTTAAAATATTTCCTTTTTGAAATACATCGCCAGCTCAGTCATCCCAGCCGAGGACTGCAGTTTCGTGCTTATTAGCACTCATCAGCCCGGCATAGGATATAGGAAAGTGACTGAGCTGGAGATGGAAAACCTCTAAAGAAGCCAGAAGTGCCAAACAAACGTAGCTAATATAGAATTAGAGTGTATTAGATTAGAGTGTATTTCATGTACTTCTGCCTTAGCCCTGGCTAATGGGCGGTAACTTATTGAATTTCCTTTTTGGTTATTTTCCCGCAACCTGCCGCAAAATTTTACTGATTTTTTTTTTTTTTTTTTTTAAAGCCTGATTATTGAACACGCGTCACTTGACATAACTCTTATTTTCGAGGTGAACCGTGCAAACCCGGGAGATGCAGCTAGTTCATTCAAATTGCTCTATATTTTAGTTGAAATAACTTTCAACTAAAAAATGTAACCCTCTATTTCAGAGCAGACTGTAGGCACCATACCGTTCGATCGTCAGCCAAACTCCTAAATTAGATTTTAAATCGTAATCAGTAATCACATACAATAGCGCGGGGTCTACACTCCGAACTAACAAACTTTGGTGATATTTATCTCAAATTGAACGATTATTGTTATTTACGAAGAGTGCCGATATTAAAACTTTCAAATAATAATAATAATACACATAATATTAATATTTTAATGGATTTTTTTTTTTTTGTAATTTTCTTTGTAACTAGTAGAGGAAATTTAAATCCAAAAATATCTAAATTTTCCTTTTTTTTTTTTTTTTTTGTCAATGTACCTCAAATACAAAAAAATCAAGTTTGACTGACAGAGGGTTGAAAGCGTTGTTGGTAGAAAAAAAAAATATGTAATTCAGAGGAAAATGGGTTAAAATTACTTTTCCTCAGCTGAATTTCAGGCGTTTAATTATGTATTTCACTTAAATGCACAATCAATCTTTTTCTTTAGGACAAGTATCGCTAAGATGAAACTGCAGTTATGTGTATTAGGGTTATGACTTAAAAAAATAATTGCATTTTTCTTTTCTCCAGGGGTTACAATTGATTATTTTTAGAGCTCTGATTGCTAAAAAAACTATTGTTGTAGTTGTGTCAGGAAAACAGTTCCCGGACGAACTCGTTTCAAGTTTAGGATACTAAATGTACAGTGCTGTGGCCTGTAGCGACTAAAAATGCAGAATCTATAATAGAATACCGTTAATCATGATGAAATGGCATGAAAAACATTGAGTTTTCGAAAAATATGATTTAAAATTATACGGGGTGAGACCAAACTCTTGGGCAAAACTTTAAAACGGTGTTAGAGGAGAGGATAAGAAGAAAGAATAATACAGAAGAATACGGTCGCAAACGCAATGCTGACGCACTACATGCACATAAAGCCAGAAACTAATAGATACAAAACAGCTCACAAATTTATTACACAAAGACGATTTCACACAGCATTTTGTTTTTAAGAAAGGTTTAAAGCTGTTGTTGAAGTTTGCGGCCTGCAGCTGTAATACATGCATCGCAATGACAAAGCACTCACTGTCGCAATACAGAGCCATTTTTTGGCAAACTTTCATCGACCGCTGCGCCTTTGTTGCGACGCCCGACGTATGTATTACAGATGCTACAGGCAGTAGCTTTTAACAACCAATTTAAACCTTTCTTGTAAAACTAAATGTTGCGTAAAATCTTGTTAGTGTAGTAAATGTGTGACATGTTTTGCATCCATCAATTTCTGGCATTGTGAACATGTAGCATAGCATTTCTCTATGTGATTCTTGCTTCTTAACGTCCCCTCTAACATCCTTTAAAATTTTGCCCAAGAGTTTAGACTCTCCCTGTATGTCTGAATTAGTGATAACCCAGAGAAGATATCTCAACACAACTTACACACTAAAGTACGAAAGCTTGATATTTGCATATTTTTTTTCTCACTCGTAAAAATATGTTCTTTTCTATAAAATAAAAGTAGTAGCAACCTTTTTTTTTTTATAAATGGTTTTAAAGTTCGTTATTATCATTCATGCAAGCTACGCATTTTATTGTTACTGCCATTTTTTTATGATTAGCTTCGAAAAACCTGTTGTACCTTAACTTTTTTTGAGGCCAGTGTACTAAGTTTAACAATTTTCAAAGTCGGAACTATATTCTTTTTTTTTTTCTTTTTTTGGGAAAAAAAAATGATCTTTTCTAATTACGTATCAAAAAGTTCATTGATTCCTACCAAAGATTTTTATTTTATTTTATTTATTTTTTTAAGTCATCACCCTAATGTTCATAGTCACCAAGTTTTATTTCCTGACTTTTGTAACATAATCATAATTTATTCATTTCATTCTTTACTTCAAGTTCTTCTGCAGAAATATTAAACACTGGTTAAAAACGTAATAATAGTACACAGAAAATAAATTTAAACAGCCATTCAGCAGTACATTTTAAGACATTTACGCGTACCCTAAACAATCACTGTCGATGTAGCACATCTTCTGGTTCTACGAATGCTTTGGATCCCGCCTCTCTTACAATATTTAAAAAGCTGTAGTTATCTACAGTTAGTTGTTGCCAAGCGGAAACAAAAAGGAAAAGAAAATTTAAAAATATCTGAAGTTCAACAAAAGGTATTTCGAGTCTATAAAAACAGAATAACACAAATAATAATTACAAAATAAAATATCTCGAACAGAAAGAGCTAACTGAAAGAATTTTCCTCTAAAAAACAACAAAATTTCCATCTTTCCGAATTGTTATGAATCTCAATGAAATCTTCTGTATAGAATCAAGTAGTCATACAATCCATCACAAAATAGATCTAAAACGTAAATACGTTTACGTATCCTTCAACGTACGCAAAAAGGGGTTGTCTACAAATGATGTCACACTTTAAGGGGAGGAGGGTCGTGAAATTGTGGCAGTATGTGACAAGGGGGAGGGGAGAGGTATAAGAAGTGTGACATTGCTCATTTCTTACAAGATGTTTATAAAAAATAGCATAACATGTGAAAAGGGGAGAGAAGGGGGAAAGGTGAAGTATGGCACTTTTTGACAAAAAAGGGGGGCGAAGGGGAATCAAACATGTTGAAGATAAAGTGTGACATCATTGGTCACATTCTTTTTTTTTTTCGACCCTAAGTGGTCATGAGCCAAAATGCCGGACGAGTCGGCTTCCCTACTATAGTGGTCTTTTTCAACGAAAAGAAGAATGCGATTAGATTTAAATGCCGTTTGCCTTGAAAATTTGCGTGGTGGATGGCTATAGCGTAAGTGTTGCACGGTAATAACAAGCCTTTTGCAATGCGATAAATGGCAAAGTAGCGTCAAAATAAGTAAAGGAATATCCCAAGGGAAATTGAACAGCTGAAAATGAAGCACATTTCACATGTGGGGTGAATTACGACTAATTGCAATGTAACATTTAAAAATAAATAAATGAATAAAAAAAAACAGTCTCAAATAAATAATGCCTGAGTGAGTTCAAATAAAAGAGGGTAAATTTTATCATGCACTCTAGAAACCAGAGCTTTTTGAGCAATTACGATTGCTTATTGTTCTCACTTGACTGTTTTTAGCGTGCTATGATTTTATTTTCCCCCCGCCTCCCTCTGCAGCACCACCATCGGCCGGCCTCACGATGCTGCTCCTCCAGCGAAAACCGTCTCCAGGTTGCGTCACTTACTTGCCTACACTTACACGTACACCTACACACACAATGACATACACACACGCATACATACAGACACGTACACATACACACAAACACACAACTACCCACACATACACATACCCCCACACAAACACACAACTACCCATACACACATACACCTACACACACGCATACATAGACACCCACACACACAAACACACCTACACATACCCCCCCCCCACACAAACACACCTACACATACCCCCCCCCACACACAAACACACAACTACCCACACACACATACACGCACATACATACAAATACCTACCCACACACGCCTACATACACACACACTCGTGATTGCGAAAAACATAATTTGAATTCTAGATGTCAAAATTCTTTTTTTTTTTTTTTTTTTTTTGTTTAGCGGAACCCTTTTTAATGTCTACTTATTTCGTGGAATCTCTGGTTGTCGTTCATTAGTATACAGTACACTACCGATTATTCGCGGAATCGGGTGGCACAAGTGCCGCGGGTAATAAAAATCGCGGATAAACCGCAAATAGGCTATAATGAGGGACAAATGAGGCAAAAATTGCCCTTCTCAAAAACTTAGCTGCAGTGATGCATAATACTTTCTTTAAACAGGGAAAATATGTACAATCCAGTAAAAATATTTGTATTTTTGCAACTTAACGTCAACAAAGAACAAGTATAAGTGGGTCATTCTTCAAAAAGTGTAACTTTTCTGTCACACGTCTTTTACAAAAAAAAAAACTTTAAGGAACAATTCATTTAACAATGTTTCTTAACTGTATCAAAAATATATCTATTTAAACCTGCCAATAATTTTTTCAATAATATTTTTTATTATAGAATATTTTTGATTCATACCATGTGAATTCTCACCTCCGTGGCATGTCACAAACTGTGTGTGACTGTTTATGTGCTTAATAACTTGTTTAATTAGAAGTATATACTTACTTATTTATTATTTCTTTCACAAGTGTCTCAAATACTAAGTGTTCACGATATTTAATTTTTTAATATTGTGTTTTAGTTTCACTTATTAAACAATTTTCAAAGGGGCAAAAAATGATAGTAAGAAGTTAAATTTTATTCGGGTCAGAATGTTATAAGATAATCACTATCAGCCCCTTTCTTATCTTTTATTAAATTTTTCATATTAGTTTTAGTATTTATATTCACAACAATTTCAGCCGAAGATCACTCTAACGAGGTCGGTTCAAAATATAACCAGAACAATCCAGATCACTATTTTGCAAGAATTGCAAACATTCAGCCAATAATTTCAAAAATGTTGAACGAATAGAGAAACAAAATGTTGTTGTGGTTGTTGTATAAATTAAATGCTTACATTCTGTAGTTTAAAAAGACTAACCCATCAATACACATCAAACTGGAAACAGCTTTTGTGAAGAGTGAAACACCTGTGGAATGCGATTCCTGCGGTGCCGCATACCGATGCTGAAAAGACACTTTTACAAAGATCGTCGATAGAAATTGTGACAATGACTTTAACATGGAGTCAATGAGAATTTCGCAAAACTCACACTAGATTAGGCAATAGGCACCTAACTTTTGGTACCAAATTTGGCGGCAACGAACAACAATTAATTAAATGTTCTTTGAATTGCAAGGATTTACAACTGCACTATAACTGCTAAGATTTATTACGTGAGAGAAATCTTCGTGTATCAGTCAACCATTTTTTTTTTACTACTCTGCTTTAGAACGTGGTTACTGCTAGAGCAGCCATTCGAGTTTGAGAAATTTTCAGGAAATTTACGAAAACCAGGATAAAATAACACTGACCCGCAAACTTTGGGTTCCCAACTTCTGATGATTGTCTCCAATAGTTTTTGTTAGCACTAATTCTGAAAATGACCTTGCTTTTCCCCATCACGACAGGATTTTTCAAAAAACACGAATTTCAAAACACATTTTTTTTTTTACAAAAAACGAAAAACTGCGACTTTGACTTTAAAATGTTTGTTCTCATACTTTCAGCTTTTCACTAAATGCAATGCATTAGCATTTCTAAACAGAAGAGTCAGAAACGGGACAGGATGATCTGCCACTTTCAACGAAAATTGCGACAAATTGAGCCTTAATTCCTCCTTGGTGGCATTTTAAATTAATTATCGAAAATCTGTATCATATCTATATTTTACTATTTTATCCACGAAATCAAGATTTAAGTGTTTTACCTAAAAATCATACATTTTTTTTTCGAAATAATCTTGGCAAATCGCCGCCACATACCAACTCCTAGGTACACCACTGCGCATACTTAGTAACTAACTAAGTGATACTGTTTTTAAAACTATAAGAGAGATAGTCAATCAATTTTGACTTATGATTGGTTGTTATTACGAGAAATCAATTTGCCTGAGTAAAACTTTCAAAAGTCAAACATTTTTTTAAAAACCTTTTTTAATCTAAATGCTATGTTCCTGCAAACACGACTTTGATAATTTTTTTCGGTATCTACAAAATAAAGTAGCATTCAAATTGACACCTACTAAAAGTAAGCGTGCAAAGCAGGTGAATTAAGTGAGGCGTGTCTACCAATGCTGCCTTGATCTCAAACTTAGATCTAGGTTTGCCAGCGGTGATTGAACTGGACGGCGGCGAGAGGAAGGTACAAGGAAGCACTTACACTCAAAATCATTAACAGCCTTGAAGAAAGCTGAAATTCTACTCTTGAGAGTTGCGAAATTTTAACAATGCACTTTCATTTTAACAACTTCTTGTTTCGGGGCAAGAAAGTCGGTTTATCCACGAAACATTAACAGTTGCTGTCAAATATGAGAACGCAGTAAAAGTGAAAACAAGGGTACATCACTGCAAATTGAAAGTTATTTTCGAGTTGAGTGAGACTCAAATTTAAATACTGCATTGTGGGACTCCCCTACACGTTGCTATTGCTCGCTCGGTATTTGGCGACTATTTGTCAACAGATTGCTGAAAAACTTTCAAAATTTGTCTCCAACCCGGATGTCAGCACATAAATGTCGCCGTGACCGGACAAACAGTTACACATAACCAGACGCGTTTTAACAGTTTTGATTTCAATAAATAACTTCCCGATACTAAAAATCCCTGAGGAATGAGACTAAGCAGAATAACTTCCAGTTTACTCCAGGCACAATTATAGGTATCTCGACAAACATAAGGACAGGTGAGCACAGCTTTGCCGGTTGTTAGCCAATAAAAGTTCCACCTCACAAATTTTAACTGCAGGAAAAACTAAGAAGACTTGACCCCCCCCCTTTTTTTTTGTAGAATAGTTAGAACAAAATAAAAAATAAACATACATAGTGTCTTATTTTACATATTATTGTGGTTGGTTACAAATAATAGCATAAGTCTAGGTAGAAATGTACAAACATATGTTGTTCCTCAAGCCTGCATATGGGTCACGTATCCCAAGATCTAGGGAGACTTGACCCAACACTTAGGGAGACATGAAAGCCTTCATGAATGTGAGAAGATTCAATTGATATTGAAATGAAACGCAGGTTTAATGGTGTTTTTTGTTTTAATAAGTGATACTTGAAGTGAATGTACAAAATGTTCACTACTTAGGTAAAGTGTTTTATATATATATACATATATATATATATATATATATATATATATATATATAGAAATTAATCTTAATCCACTTAAGCAGAAAAGCAGAAGTCGAATTCAAAGCTTCATCAGAGACCTCAACACTGTTTCAGTTATTTTATTAAGTAACAAATCATGGAGCTTAAAGATTACTAGTATTTTAGTTATTTGTCAAATAAAAACAAATTATTAGACCAAAATATTATATATTTTAGTCATTCATGGAGTAAAAAAAAATCAACCCTTCATCAGTCGTGCATAATATAGATGAACGCGTGAACAGCGTTCGCAGAAATTTTTTTTAACTACTAACGTTAATTTAAAAAAAGGGGGGGGGGATTAAAAAAAATCCACAGTTTATTACTGTTTTTTCCAAATGTTTTTTTGTCTGCCATTCTTGCTCTGACTTTTTTGTCAAAACAATTGTCAATATGTATTTATTTTTCAGAAACTCTTTATTTAAATAAATGAGTGATGTTTGTTGATTTGTTTACTAAATCAAATATCTTCATAAAATTTTCAAGTAAAAAGCAGGTAGCTCATGTTTTATCTTAGTTAACAGCTGGAAAGTATCTACATAAAGTTTTTCACTACAAAATGAAAATAAAAATAATGATCATGTGATTGATATTGGGCAAAAAATGATGTTTGAGGCAGTTTTCTTCAGTTGGTAAAAATGAGCATAAATTATATGTTATTACAAAAAAAAAAAAAAAAATCAAATGATTTTAAGGAACTTTTTTTTTTGTTTGTTTGTTTCTTCATATTTGAATATAAAACTTGATTCTTTTTTCAAGGGTGAATTAGGCAAAATAATTATTTGCAGAAAATTTTCCGGTTAGGATTTGTGTTCCCAGAAAGTTTTTCATTTTATCTAAGTCTGCCCTTCATATCCACAATATTAGAGTTATTGCTTATTTAAAATCAAATAGATTAAGCCTGAATCACAATATTTTAGCTATTTATAAACAAAAATTCATTGAAAAAACATCAAACTAAACAAAAACATCAAATTAATTTTGGGGTCAAGTCTCCCAAGTTAGCTAAGTCAAAGCTCCTTAGATAGGTTTCTTTTGTTTACCTTAAATTTTTGGCAACTTAGATTAAAGTTATATAAAACTACTGCATATCAATACTAGAAAAATGACTAAAACATGTATTTAAAATTCATTTCCCTCAAAACTGGAGGCTAAAATTTAACGAATTCCAAAATCTTCAAATTTTATTTGAAAGGCGCAGTATCATTTAACTCTGAATTTCTTTAAAAAAAAACTAATAATTCTGAAACGGCTTCGCCCTGCAAAATACTGTTATGTGATTGGTCAACCAATGATATGACAAAAATTTTCCCTAAATATCCTTTTCATGGGAAAAATCCCCATGGGTCACACCTACCTAGTTTCCCCTATAGAAAGAACAGTGTTTCTCAACTTCTTTTGACATGCGGATTCCGGACCGGTAAAAATTTCGAGGAACGGTGAAGTTTTTAGGGCTCGACCGATGGCATTTTTTGGCCGATGGACCGATGCCGATTGTTGGCCAATTGTTCAAAGACAGCCGATGGCCGATTGTTTTCCTCCAAATGGCCGATTGCCGATGGCCGATGCCGTCGGCCGATGGCAAAAAAAAAAAAAAAATCAAACAGAAATAAATGGATAAGATTATCAGGGATTTAAAGGATCGCTGATTCATTTCATTTTACTTTCTTTCTACGAACAAAAAAAAAAAAAAAAAAATCAGATTTCGACCTAAACTTCTATTTTACGATCACCCAGTTTAAAGTTCACAAGTTTTTCCGGCACATTTTTACATGCATATGTATTTAAGAACATATAGATATATCCATTTTGAACGCCTCCTCAGTTAATTATCGCGAATTCTCTTGTGATGTCTTCATGCGCGTAAACTTGCGTCACTCAAAAACGTTATGAAATAGTAAGTTGAAAACATATACGTACGTAGTATGATCTGAAAGTTCAGGACAAATTGTATACAACCTTACCCTGAATAGTTCACATTACCGAAGCACATCTATCTACAAAATAGTCACCTTGGACGACTATGCACTTCTGCCAACGTTCGTATAGCTTTTCGAATCACTCCTGGAAGACATTTTACGCAACCTCCTGTAAGGCCTCTTGCGCTGCTGCTTTTAACTTCATCGTGGGGAAGAAGGCGACTTTCATGTTGAGGATGCACGGTTCGATTGGTCAATACTCTGATATGACGAACAAATAACACAACGTTTCGTCCGACTTAGCTCCGTGTGACTTCTACCTGTTCCCAGCAAAAAAACATTTGCATGGACGCCGTTTTCTTCCGTCAGGAGAAGATAAAGCTACATCACAGAAGGTAGCGAAAAATGACTTCCAGGTGTGTTTCCAAAAGGTATATGAACACTGGACGAAGTACATAGTCCCTCAAGGTGATCTTTTGAAGTTAGATGTGCTTCGGTAATGTGAACTATTCTGGGTAAGGTTCTATACAGCTTGCCCCCGAACTTTTGGATCTACTACGTACAATATGTACTACATACTACGTACAATATGTATAGGGTGTAGTTATGCTTCTCCTTTTTTGACTGCTGTATGATGAAAAGCAAGAACAACAACGAAAAAAAAGAAAGAAAAAAAGGAAGAAAAACAAAAAGACTGTTTAATAACCAATTGATTTTTTTTTCTTTTTTCTTTTTTTTTTTAATTGAACATATAACTAAGATTTCAGAAATATTGTAATAATGTATGGATTTAGGTACACTAAAAATAGTTAAAAAACATTAAATTATGTTGTTTAATCATTCAAAAAAAAAAAAGAATAAAACTATGAAACCGTCAACAAATTACGCAATTAAAGTGAAAAGATTGCTCGTAGACATTTTTTAGTCATCAAATTAACCAAAAAAGGTAACAGGTAAATTACAATATTAAATCATAATAGGAATATTTTTGTACCTATTTAAAATTTATGAAAAGAAAAGTTTGCATTTTTCATAAAAGCTATAACAGTGACATACATTTTGCTGAAAAAAGAAATAGTCATAAAAAGAGCGAGGTTCTTAAAACGCAGCTATAATAAACAAACTCAATATTTACACCAAGTTAATAACTGAATAAATATACTGCTTGATCTGATGTTTGCACACATAATATTGAACAATTTGATTGTTTAATCTTCTATGAAGCATTACAAACAAGTTCAAATTAAATTTTTAAATTTAAGAATAATTTTCTGAAATTTAAAAATTGCATTATAGAAAATCCTTGAAACGTTTCTATAAAAACGAAAGTAACTTATTCATTGATTATATAAATACAAAAAAAATATTTATTTACAACAGAAAAAATAATCGATCACTATTAATGATGCAAAAAAGATGGCGCATTACGAAATATAGGTGAAACAAGTATGACAAATACGCAAAATGACATTTCTTGACCAAAACAAATAATCGCTATAAATATTTAAGAAATGCTCAAAACGACGAGAGAGGATTAAGGGGGGAGGGGTCACCCTCTGATTTTGGAGTAACTCACACTTCGGCCCCAACTTCGGCCGCATTTTTTTAGTACAGAACCGCTACCACCAACGCCTCGGAAGAGTTTCTGAATCTACTTCAGCACTTCTGAAGAAAAAATTCAAAAGTCCCTTTGATTTTCGAATTATGTCACCATTCAAAACGTCTTTAATCAATTTCTTACATTAATGTCCCAAATTCATCCTAAACTATAGATAAAGTTTGAAAAAAAAAATCTAATTTAATGAATGGTGTTAGTTTTAAACGACTCGGAAGTACAAATAGAAATTAATTTCATAAATAGAGGGAGAAGGAAGAGGGCATGCAAGTGTTCTCGGAAATACAAAAAATAATCGTAAAAAATTGAGTTCAAAATAATCATAAACATGGAGCAGAAAAAAACTTTTAAAACTTGCACCCGATTTTGTTTTGACGTGCAGTGGCAGATTTAAACTGTAGCAAATGTTGCAATTGCACGAGAGGTCCCATAATTATAGGGGCACCATAGGAGTTACAAAAATGCTTATGATAAATGTTTTACAACTTCCGTGATAGAGAAATAGGGCCCCAAAACGTATTTCGACGGGCCCCAAACTTGTAACTTTGCTGAAGCGATACAGAAAAGACTGCATTACTATGATTTATATTACAAGTATTGAAAAATTAAAAATTTACCGTCGGTTCAACACAGGGTTGGCAAAAACCCGGGTTTTTTTAAAAAAGCCCATGGACCCAGGGTTTTTTGGGTTTTTTTAAATAAAACCCAAAAAAAACCCAACTAAAGTTGGGTTTTTTAAAAGAAATGTGGGTTTTTTTGTCTTTTTTTAGGGAAAATGTGGGGGTACTTGTAGCATATTGTAGCGTAAGTGTATAGACAAAGTGCAAAAATTGTCTTCGGGTAAAAAAAGCTGGAAAACTAGTTAAAGTTCAGCATATTCTGAAGAAAAGTATAAAAGACTACAAAACCCAAGAATGGTGAAGTTTCAGATTTTTTTTAGTTTTCATTATTACCAACAGTTAAGGCTAAGTTACTTCTCGAGTGATAAAATCTATCGTTCGTTTTTAATTACTACATTTTTTTTGGAATTTTACTTTATTGTATATCATTTTGTTATGCAAAACTACTGTAGAACCTCAAGTAGTTTAAATCAGTTTTTACTGAATTCCAGCTTAATCAACACATTTCTTTGAATTGAATGTTGCCTGTTTTTCTACTTCTGTGTACAGAGTAAGAAATATTAAACTTTTTCTAAGATAATGAAAATACTGTCCATCCTGTTCTGTTTTCTGTTGACCGTTTGAAAAACCTGTTAATTTCTAAAAATATACCTTGTGTTTATTCAAGATTTGTGACGTGTTGGTTTGCAGAAAATAATTCACCTGAAAGCCTTTTAACTAGAGTAGTTTCCTCTGTACAATCTACAAATATTGAGAAAATCAGACGAGACAGGACTCAGTCAAGATAATTTGAGTTATTTATTGACCAGTTAAAGAAAAAAGTTAAATATATTTATTTAAAATCTTTGAAGTATTTTTTAAATGCTGTTAAGTGTTAAGAAATACTATTAAAGTTCAAAATTCATTTTTTGTGTTCATTGTCTGTGATGAAGAAAAAATAAAAAAGAAAGTTAAATTATGAAAGTATTTAAATTAATTTTTTTTAACTTCTCAGAAAATTTAAAAAACCCAAAAGTGGGCTAAATAATGGGTTTTTTTAAATGGGTTTTTTCAAAAAAACCCATTGGGTCCAACCCAATTGGGTCCAATTCGGCCAACCCTGGTTCAACAGGAATCTACCAAAATGACACAAAAACCGGTTTCACCATCTCATATTTGTTTCCATAATCTCCAATTCGGCAATATATCACCAAATGATTGTCAGTCTGAGACGCTAGATTAGTTTTTCATTGAAATAAGTAATTAATAGCTATAAAAAGTAAGTAAACCGGCTTTTCAGAACACCCGATCGAAAACAAAAAAGGAAGTGCACAACTGGAACGTACGCACACCCCACATGCGAAAACTTTACTTTCTACAGCTTACCATCTTAGAGTTATGACTTATGAGAGATATATACGTACATCCAGCTGCAAGAAACAACGCAATAATTAACTTGTTTGGTAATCTGAATGCAGTATTAAACTCTTTCAGGGGTGACTAAAATAGAAATTCATACTGAAATTGAAGTAAACTATTTTATATGAAAACAATAACTCTCTTTACTTTGTATTAAAAAGTAAAACAGCAAAGGTCCTTTTTTTTTTTCCAAAAACATCGGCCAATTCCATCGGCTTTTCGATGTATTTTAAGGCCGATGGGCCGATGTTTCCTGCAAGTTAGCATCGGCCGCCGATGCCGATGGCTAAATTGTTGAACCATCGGCGCCGATGCATCGGCAAGGCCGATGCATCGGTCGAGTCCTAGAAGTTTTCTTCCTTCTTTTTTTTTTCTTTGACAAAAACCTAAGTAACTAACAAACAGTTGATAAACAAATTGCAAGATGTTTATAATCATTTACTTACATGATATTTAAATGTGGAGATAAGTGATAATTATACAGAAGAAAGAGCATTTGAGTTAAATCATATTTTTTTTAATCCCAAATTTTACGTAAAAATATCCTATAATTTTTTATTCATTTGATTAATTAATTAACTAATTTATTTTATTTATTTATTTTTGAATGAGGAAAATGTTTTAAAGCGAACAGGTGAAAATCCAGTGAAATCTTTCCGCGGACCTGTGCCGGTTCACCGACCTAGTGATTGAGAATCCCTTGCATAGATAATAGTCTATCACACACTTGTCTAGGATAAAATCTCCTAACCGACCACATTGCATCTTTAATTACTTTAATTATATTAGCATTTTCTTTGCCACCTGAGCAATAACCATTGCAAACTTCGCTACGGTTTATAAATTTTAGCCCTTTTAATCAAATGCAGACCAAATTGAAAAAAAAAAGCGCATCCACGTGTTACGGTTGCCTTAATCTTAGGTTTCAGTGCTCAAGAAAAACAACTAGAGGTAATCAATATGGAAAAGTCTGCGAATATCATGCCTCCGTGATTTCCCTTTTCACCGTTTAATTAACGGATTTCGCTGTATTTTCCATCCACGATACCGATAGAAAAAAGCTTTCTGAAAGCTATGTCGTTCAACTTTTCAGTATATTGTCTAGCTTGCTTGCCTGAATGCACAAGTGGATCTAAGAACGCAATTATCCGCAAACGAGATCCGTTATTCAAGGAAGAATAACGGTTTTGAAATTGCAAACATTGGATTCGAAGTTGAGTTGCAGAAACGAACAAGAAAAGTTTTTTTAGCTTTCATTTTTGCTAAGTACACAACACAAGCTTTTATTTGTGAACAGAGCTTTTGGAAAATAATAGAAGGATAGGCTTCTGACATCTGTTGAAAAAGCAAATCATTTTGTAATCAAGCTCAAGCGCTGGAATAACAAGAACTTTAAAAAATGATGATAAAATAGAAGACCTCCAATCAGAAGATTAATAAGATTAGAGAGCATTACTCCATTTATGAAGAATCACTTATGCTGATTGCAGTGTCATCTGCCTTCAAGAATTCCTTTCAAACTGTCTCACAAATCATTATTCATTCTGAAGGAAATTGAAACGATACATGACCAGGGCCAGATTAAGGCATGTGCAAATGGGGCACGGTCCCAGGGCATCATCATTTGGGGCACCAAGTCTGTAGGTAAAGTTTTAGTTACAGTAATTTCATATCACAATATAGCAAGATGTAAATAACAAAACGAGGGGGAAAAAAATTCCCCCTAAAAATTTAATCTCTTTCGCAAATCCCAAATCCACCCAAAGTTTAGTCTATATTTACACTATTAAAAGTACTGGGGACTGGCTGGCGAAAAATGACGCAATAATAATTTTAGTAGCTACTATTTATTATTTCGTCCCCTCGTATAACGAATAGCGACCACAGTTAATCTTCATATTTATACCGAACCACTATTTATCAAGTCTCGGACAAAATGAAGTACCAGTTTAGGACAAGACATGTCCTTAAACTATAAGCGGATTAAAAAACACAAATCGCACTTGACCTACAAAGTGACACTCGACAAACATGAATTTTCCGTAATAGAAATGAAAACCACAAGGAAAATATACAAATTCCCCGAACTGCTTTCCCATTTTTGACGTCGGTAGGAATCCTGATTTAGGTATTATCTTCATCCACTAAGATCGCATTGATAACAAGGGAAGAAGAACTGATCTCAGTGCGATTCTTATAAATAGAAGCTTCGATAACAAGTTTTTATTATTAGACGGTCACCCCTACAAGGTTAAGGACGACGACAAAAACGACATGTTAGGGCATTATATAGGCCACTCTGCAAATATACGCCTTTTCTCACATTATGATGAACAAAAAATTCACTAACTGAAAACGTTAAGCATTTAAATAATTTCATATTTTCGACAATCTCAGGGACCACCTAACTTAATATTTTGTAAGGGCGGAAATTCTCAATTTTGCCGAATGCTATAATTTTGTTCAATGATGATAACTTTGCCGAATAGAACTCCAAATTTCCCGAATGATGATAATCTTGCTGAATCGTGAGACAAAATATGCCGATAAGGAAACTTTTGAAAGGTCGCAGTGACCTCCCGTGATGTGCCATTGGTGCGCCCCTGGGTACACTATGTTATTAAAAATAGTTTCCATAATATATTATGTGCATTTTACATATCTTCTTAGAATATATTATGCACAGAAAATTCGATAATGGAATATTGACTGGAGCGAGAAATTCACTTGTCACATCAGTCAAATTAAAGCTTTTTTTGATCCTTTATTTTTCCGAAGTTTTATCTCTTTTGGCTTGATGAGAATGAAATTTCAACACGCAACGGAAGTGTCAACTCGGTGAATTGTAAATAGGAGTCGTCGGAATAGCTTTTAATTCAAATTACTTTTCAATTTTTTTGCTATCATACGTTCAAAATAGTTATCTCTCTTCATAAAGAATTTTTTCCAGCAAATTCGCACCGGTGCACAGAAACTCTTCGCCGGGAATCGAGCGAGGCTTGTTTGCGCAGCGTGCACTATAAAAATTAACAGCAATGAACAATTGCACTAAAACACTTTTCTTCACTGTTTAAATTCTGGTTTAAAATAAGCTCAGTGATTTCTACATCACGTGCACAACCCCATCCGTTGGGGTTGTGCATCCGTTGGTTGAAATTACTCTCCATTTAACTAAAAATTGATACGAAAATTTGATAAGTGCAAATTCTCCCTCGCGTACTCATATCAACCCACTCAAATTCGTATTCTCATCGAACTGCAGTTGCAGAACTGCAGTTTATTGCTCTACAGACTGTTACTTACTGTTTTATGTAAATAGGAAATTCATACAATATTCAGAAACAATTGCATGCTTTTAGTACGAAATTTTAAGTTAATTGAAGCACAAAAGACAAAAAAAGGGGAAAAATATGAAAACTTTTCTTATAACTTGCTTGCTTTAGACGCTTATGCGCAGGGCCGCCGCTAGGTCAAAAAAGTAAAGGAGTGTAAGAAATTAATTGCTCTTCAATTACACAGGGGAACAGTGATTTTGGTGCTGGAGTTTTTGGAAGTGATTTCGTATGAACGTGGTACCCTGAGTTCAAATATGACATCAGTTTTTGCCCAGAAGCTCAAATTTTAGTTGAATGTGCAGAGGAATTAGTGGATGTTATTTTAAATATTTTCAATGCTTCTTATAACTCAGGGACAGTGCCAGAGGACTGGAAACCGGCTAACATTAACGCCGCTCTTCAAGAAAGGGTCTAAAGGTAATGCTGGGAATTTTTGACCTGTAAGCCTGACGTCAGTGGTTTGTAAGAATTTCGAAACTTAGATCAAAATTAATATTATGAATTTCTTAGAGACTAATAGTCTGTTGACTAGTTTGCAGTATGGGTTCAGGAAAGGTAAATCGTGTGCTACTAATTTATTGCATTTCTACGACAAGGCTACCTTGGCTTTAGATAACAAAAAGTGTGTGAATGTTGTTTATATGGAAAACCTACCGTTTTACTGATAAAAATGCTTTTAAAAATGTTCAAAACCTTCTCAATTTTATTCAGGGCCGTCGACAGGATTTATGGGCCCCTATGCAACTTTCTTCAGGGCCCCTAACTTTTTACTTAATCTTTAACCTCCTCTTTCTACGCGCCGTTTTCACATAAATATTTAAAATTGATTTGCGATTTCAGGTATGGGGGACCCTTTTTGTAGCTCGGACAACTTTATGTCGACAGCAAAACAGGCCATTTTATATTTTTTTCCTCACGATGTGTCTTTTTCTACGCGACCGTGTGTTTGTGTGTGTACTTAATAGAAATGAATAAATAAATAAATAAAAAAACCTTTCTGCTGTCTGCCTTTTTTTACCTCCTTGGAGGAGGCGGGATACCAGGAGAGTGATGCAGGTATCCCCGTTGGGTTGAGGGTAGAATATCTCCAACTTTAGGGGGTCCGGGGGTTTTTCCCCCGGGAAGATTTTTGAAAAATACACTAAAAAATTCTGCATTTTGAGGCTTTATACGGCATAATAGTTCACTAAAATTCTGTTTAGCTTTCTAAAGGAAGCAATTTTTTTTAGCCTTGGAATTCACGCAAAAAAAAAATCACATTTATTTTTGGTTCAAGGCGTTGATAGTGGGCTATGAAGATAGGGACAAGTAGAGTTTCTCACTTCGAGCCTGATCACTTTCACTGAATTCACTTCGATTGAAAACTAATAATCTTAACTCTAAGAGAAAGACTTCCATCAAACTAAAAAGTTTTTTTTAGGGGGTGGGATTTATCTTTATCTTAGGCCCGCTTCGCGGGCCCCTCAATCTCTCACGGGCCCCTGTGCAATGCATAGGCTTGCCCCCCTCTCTCGATGGCCCTGATTTTATTTACAAGCACAAATCCTTACTTTACTTCTTACTGAAATAAAGTAAAATAAATATTTAGGGTCTGAGAATTTAAAATTTTTTGTGAACAGGTATTGTTATTTTTTTTTCCCTATTAAATTCTTACTTTAATGAAATTCAAAAAAAAAAAAAAAAAGAGTTATGTTTTCCAACAATTATTAAAGCCAACAATTTGCTGATTATGACCATATTACCAACTGTGACATTCTACAGATCATGACTTTGTTACTGCATTTTCTCTTCAAAATAGTACTCAAAAAAAAATCATTTATGTGTTTTTCTTCAAATGCAATCAACCTTAATTATGTACACAATCAAAATGTTGCTTTTGATGTTGTTACTATATTTTGTCAAAATTTCGATCAAGCCAGCTGTAGTTCCGAGTTTCTTAGTAGTTGGATGGCGTTGGAAAGTCACTCTACATCTCCCACCAAAACCGAGAAGGTCTTGTTACCATTCGGGGGAGAAGTGGAGGAGTTGTCTTCAGTTGTCTTAACTTGTTGAATCGTTATTACTAAACTTGTCAAACTTTTACTGCATCTGGTGAATTTTCCTTTAAGTTACTAGATTGCAGGCAGACAATAGGGTAAATATGCCAGAAGCATTTAAGAAGCCTACACTTGCTTTAGATGTGCGCAAAATGGAGTTAAAACTGCACGTTTTGGGTAAAACAGCAGCACTTGCTAAAAAAAATAGAGCTGCTACAGAAAAACTAATTTCATATTTCGATTCAGAGCCCCAAACATATCTAAAATCAGGTCTCAAACTCTGGGCACCGAAAAAAAAAACATTTTTTTGTTCCCTTGCGTTATTTTAAACACAGGGAAAGATAATAGGTTTCAGTGAGTTTTTTTTTTTTTGGTTTAAGAGGAAGTTACTACTAGATCTAAGTACTGACAATAGGATTCTAGTGCCGAATTTAATAATCACTCGAAAATAGCGGGCAAAGGGAGGGGAAGAGGATAAATTTTCAAATGTATAGTCTTAAAAATGCATTTCAGGTGAGCTATGTCAATGTTTGATGTAATGGGAGAGAAGAAGTTCGTCGTGGTGATGGAACAGCGTTTGATACAATAAATATAATTTTAAATATTGGTGGAAAATTTCTGATTTTTTTGAGCAATCACGATTGCTTATTGCTTTTATTTGACGTCTTTTGATTTTTCCCACCGCCACCCTCCGCACCATCACCGTCGACCGGCTCCTCACGATGCTGCTCCTCTAGCGAAAGCCGTCTCCAGGTTGCATCCATGTCCTACACACATGCGCATACATACACAACTACACACACGCACGCACACACAAACACACACCTACACAAACACATACAGACATATACCTACACACACATACACACATGCATACATACAGCCACCTACACATACACACAACTACCCACACATTCATGCCTGCACACAGACACAAACACATATGCCTACACACACATATCCCCCCCCCCTCCACACTTATGCCAGCACACAGATGCAAACACATATGCCTACACACACATACACATACCCCTACACACAAACACACATACCCCACACACAAACACACGCCTACATACACACACTCGTGATTGCGAAAAACATAATTTGAATTCAAGATGTCAAAATTCAAATTAATTTTTTTTATAAATATTTTTCCAAAACTTGCAATTACACTGTGGGTGTCACACCCCAGACGGTTGACACTCGGGGCAGACCACCCCCTTCGCCCCCCCCCCCCCTCCCGTAGTGATAACACTGCAAAGAGTATTAAAAATTGTTCTGATATGTTCCTTTTACAACTCAAAGTGTTCCTTTACAACATACCATGTGTAACAGGTTTATATTCTGAAATATTTATTTGTAAAATACGCAAGGAGTTTATTATAAATGCTAATTATATTACCAAACAGAATTACTAAACATCTTCAGAGCAGCAAACATTCTCCATATCAGAAGCGATATTGATTGTATTGAAGGACCAAAACATCGATTCTTCCACCAGTTTTTCCTGTTAAAATCCTGGATTTCAATACCAGCCAGCCGAAGAACCTCTGTGTTCTTTAATGGTGACTGGGGGACGTTGAATATGTTGTGATCACAAAGTCCTCAGACTGAATCAATACCTCTGGGGGTGCTGAACCAGAATTGCTCGGCTACCAGTATCTATCAAAATTCAGAGCTGTTTCAGGGATCCATCGAACTGGTTAAACCACAAATAGTGGTAGGTACAAGGGAGCCTGAAGTGCGAAGTGTGTAATTTCGTTGGTACGAGTGAGTCGGGAGGAATGGGACGACACTGCACTTATGCAAAAAAAAAACACGAAAAATTACTCGTAGCTTGTCCAGTAGGTATATGTAATAGCTTTATCTGTGTGGTGATCGGAACAGAACAGTCCCAACATAGACTACGCATGCCGTAAGAGGCAACTAAACTGGACACCTAATCTAAGGTGTGAGGCACTGTGCTGATGGATAGATGGCATATGGGTGGTATGATGTCTTAAACGGTCCCCTCGAGGAACCATGCGAAACCTCATTGTATTTAGCCTTACACTCATACAGGGTGGTTGTGCGGCTGTTGACCTTTTACCACCTCACAGTTCTCGGCTCCCGTGGACTTGGAGGCTGGCTTGAAGGAGAAAACCAGCAACCTTGCTGCTGGAGGATATGGGTCTGCAACCCACCGAACGAGACGGGCGAGGGTGCAGGTCTGCAATTAACCGATTCTGCAGTAAGGACAGTAGCGTAACTATGGGGTCTAGCGCCACTGGCGAACTAAAGAAATTGCGCCTCCTCCCCCCAGGGTCACCCACATGAAAAGTCACCAGAGGTCATTGTGACCTCAAAAAAAAACCTTTTATTTAAAAACATTTTGATTAATTGATTTGACAAATAGAAGGCAGCATTGCAATTTTTTTTCTTATTTTCTTTTTTAGAATTGTTTTCAATGATGCCCAATGTTCCCTCTCAGTAGATTTTATGTTTGTATTTATATATATACCCCCTCTAGCTCTTTTTCTTGAGAGTTTTATTGAATTTTTTTCATTATTTTTCAAATTCTATAATCAAAAAAAAAACTCTTTTTCTTTTCTCTTCAGACGAAATGCCTCCCCCCCCTAGCTGTTGCGCCACTGGGGAGAGCCACTCCTGCCAACAGCTAGTTACACTACTGAGTAAAGGGGCAGGGAGTACTCAATTTTGCACAAAATTGCAACAGGAGCGTGTGGGAGAATGGGAGGCTGGTACAGGAGTTGAAAGCCACTAAGCCGGCCTTTCCCAAGAAGGTAGGAGAAACCAAACTTCTTCGGTTGGAGGTTTCAACTCCTTCCCCCTGCACAAACTGCTGTATCTTATCGAGTATGGAGAAGTCAGCAACAGTACTATCTATGTTCAAGCAGTGAGTATGTTTAAGATGGCTGTTGTGAGAGAAACCATGTCGTTGGAGAGGTTATCTCGCGATGACATTGAACATACTCAGCTTGTCATCCTAAGAAGGAAAGACCTGATTCTCTCTGAGGATCATATGCCAAAAATGCTGGCTTCTTAACAAAAATAGTATTGGGAAGGCTTTTGGTCTTCTTAATGATATTTACACCTTAAAGCAGCACCGTGCTATAATGGGTATCAGTAATGATCCAATTTGCGGAGGTTACCTCTTTAATGTGGAAACTATTACTCACACCTTGTGTGATTGTAAAATGCTTTCTGCCTATAGGTTTGAACACCTCGGTCATCGTTTGCTTGAACCGTGGGAGATTCATGATATTCCTATTGGGTGTTTGCTGAATTTTACTTCAGTTGCTGATCTGTTTTAAAACTTCTATTTGGGGACTAGTACAATAGACCTCTGGTCTCAGTGCTTGGTTCAATTGAACCCCTGTCTTTCATTTCATTCATTCATATGTAGTAGCTGTAGTCCTTTGCTGCTACATCTACTGAACTAGTTACAAGTACTTTTTCACTTTTATTTTGGCCTAAATTCAGTGCCTCCTTTACTCTCCTTAGAACTTCTTTAATGAATAAATTCTATTCTTAATGATGTTTTCAGGAAGTATTCAGAGGCCGTGGTGGCCTGATGGTTAAGGCATTGGACTTGTGAATGGAGGGTGTCGGGTTCAATATTAGCCTGTGGAGGATCCATTGCTTTCATGGGGCTAGGGGAATTTAATATGGACGTGGTCACAAAGTCCTTCAAGTGAAATTATACCTCTGGGGTGCTGGACCAGTGATTGCTTGGACTAAAAAACTGACTAGGACCAGCCTAGCTGCATCCAAAGACTGTTGCTGGTCCCTACGTTTATAATTGTATTACTCGTAAATAAATTTCTCCCTGCATTTTACATTCAGTATGCATAAATCAAATGACAGCATACAGCATGAAATTCACAAGATTCTGTTGCTCGAGGTATGTGTACGTGCTTACTGACAACTGTGACCTGGAATGATATGCATGTAAAATAGTAAGTAACACATGTGCCTGCAGCGCTATCAGATGTTATGGCAGGTTTTATGTTGTAATTGTTTCTTACCTTGAAAAAAAAAAAGAAAAAGAACTTGTAAGTAAAGCTGAAATTAGTAATAAAAATGAAATTTCAGGTTGGCCTTTACTTTGGTTTTATTCCAAGTCAGGTGTACCCCAAAATTACATTTTCGGGAGCAGAAAGTAACAATTTGCCAAATATAACTCCAAATTTTACTGAATGATAAAATATGTCTATGCATACATAAGTACATCTAATTAAAGGGAAATTTGGGAATTTAAAAATTGCAATTATGTCTCCAAATTCACAAATATGGGATTTTTTTTTTGCAGGGGACACTTCAAATCAGGGTGCCCCTGTGCCAAGTATTTCAGCTCGCACTCTTGTGCAAATGTTGGATTTGTATCACATTTAATTTTACAACAACTACTTTTCTCATGCATTTGCGCTTGATTCTAACCTTGAACCTTGGACTAAAAAATTAAATTTTCATTTTCTACTACTCTCTATAAAGATACCTTTGAACTGGTTTCTCCTGGTACAACCTTGATTGATTGAAAGAAAAATCATCATGAAATTTTTTTCAAAAAGAATTAAACTTGTACATTCCACATTCGTCAACCTTTTCCTTTCATGCCTTGTTTCAGATACCGGTTTGATTGCATTAAAAAACTGCAATTATTATAAAGGAACAGGGTCATTTCCCAGTATTTTGGACAAATGTAGAGTCTGTTTAACTTGACACTTTCTTTGTCATAACTATTTTATTAGCACATTATCTTATTTTGAGTTTGTCCTCTCAACACACAAACTCAAATTAAAATAATGCGCTAATCAAACAGTAAATTAAATAGTTATGGCAAAAAAGTGTCAAGTTACAGACTCTACATTTGTCCAAAATACTGGGAAATGGCCCATCACAAAGGGAAAGATAACTGACAAACAGAAACAATTGGGAATTACTTGGCATTAAAATGAGGCAAAATAATGAAGCAGCTAGAAATATTATTTTGGAGCAATTAAGAGTAAAAATGCTGATATACTATGCTTATGATTTACTGATATACAACTGTAACTGGTGCCAGATTTGATAAACCACTTACTGGTGCACTTTAAAAGTTTCATTTTCATAAGCATTTCACAAAGTAAACAATTTCAACGAATGTAGTTAAAATCATATAATTCATTGCTTGCATAAATTACTACGATTTTTTAAACAAGCAACTCATTTTAACGATTAGCGATGCATCACATGCAAAAAGAAATAAGCATATGCCCGATTACGTAAGACTGATATACAGCTTCGTCACCTTCAACAAGAGCTGAACTTCATATAGAAATATTGATTAATTAATTTTTCAAGACAATTTAGACGACTACTACAAAACATGAGGCTGTATTGTTAAAAACATAACAACATACACATGAAAACTGAAATAGTATTACATTTAAATGGACAAAATGCCCCAAAAGTAAAATACAGTCAAGAACATAAACTTACCTAAATAGGGGAAAATACTACTTTCCAAGATATATCCTTTAAATTAACCCGCTAAACATGTGAGTGAAAGATAACTACGGAGCAAAGCCAAATCACAACCAACCACAAGAATGTTTACCATGTCATCTGAGAAACAGAAACATTGGCTGATGCTGATGTATTTTTAGAACCGTTGCCATTCACAAATGTAAATTTTGTTGAAAAAAGAATAATGAATTTGAGGAGGGCAGTAGCAGACGACGTCATCCTGGTGGACAAACAAACTCCAAGTGCTGCTGACAACTAAACGTGCTGTTCGCTCGGCTGTCAAAGCATCTCTTTCGCTTCCATGTTTTTACATCGTAATGCTGCGTGTGATCTAATTTTTGTTGAATTAGGCACTGTTCAACTAATTTCTTGGCATTGATGAGCATTTATTTTAATACTAGATAAGTTGAAGTGACTAATACAACCAGTATTTTGTTAATTTTATGTACAGATTCTTTTTTAGAGTGAGATTAAATTTTTGTTTACTTCACTCACCCAGCCACGATGTTTACGTTACGTTTGCGTTGCATCAACAATTATTTGCATTCTCGATGAGTCAAAGTCACAACTTCGTTTGCCTGTAGTGTGGGTGTTATTTCTGCTTTTTTTTTTTTTTTTCCATCCCTTCATCATATAACTTTTTTGCCTTGTCATAAATTTTGTCATTACATTTCGTGTTACGTTTAACCACAATACGCAATGTTTAGATTCTAAAATTTTTTTTATAATCACTGAACCGACTTGCTCCGCGTTGTGTTGCTATTCAATTTTATGCTAAACGAACTTCGTTGCACTTTTTCCTCTCAGTAAAACTCATCACATTGAGATTAGATAAGTCAAAGTCACAAAATAAACAGTTTTCCACAAATTTTATGAACTCTCTCCCCCTCCTCCCTTTGTTTTTGGGAATTGTTTGTTTGACATTTGTTGCCTTCTATACTATTTCTTTTGCTGTGCAGTGTAGGTGTTATTTTCTGCTGCTATCAAGTTTTTCATAGTGTTTCTTAAGCAATAAATTTTGATCAGGACTACGGAGCCGGAGTGGGACTGATTTTGGGGTAAAGGAGTCGGAGTCGAAGGCTCTAAATTGCCGGACTCTTTTATTTCCCCTCCAACTCTACAGACCATGTTGTCAAAAATTTCCCCTTGGATTTATGCTTAAATGTTCTTTATTAAAAATTTATTATTCTTGAACGTTTGTATAGCTATGACAATTCCCAAAAGAGGCAAAGGATATGTGCTTAATACATGTTCTATCGAAAAAGAATGTAATCCTGGGACAGTCTTGCAAATGTTTCGCCCCTGTAGCTCTACGGATGAGAAGTGCCAAAAAAGTTGTATCAGAAACACAAGGAAAATTTTCACTAGCTGGATCATTTGTTCAGAGACAGAGTTAGTCTTTAAAATTCTGCCCTGCAAATGATCTTGTTGGTATGAAAATTTGGAAGAACTATTTACACTTGATAAGGATGCATTGAATTTGACAACAGAAATATGGACTCGTTTCTGCTACCAAGTACGGAACAACATAGTAGTATATTCTAAATATAAAGTTTCTCGCTAAATTAGACCATACGATTACCACATAATGTATTTTTACCACATGGACAGAAATAAAGTCGAACTTAATAGTTCATGGTTCGTGTTAAAATTTTAAGTTCATTTTGCTTTATCTGTGTCAACTCTTTTAACTGGTTTGAAATTTAATTTGATCTAAAATGTGAATTCCGTTAATGAATGTGCCACTTATTTTTATTTTGATCCCATGTGCTGACATATAAGTCGGAGATAACTGTATTAAGTTTTCAGAATGAATAGAAAATTATGGTTTAGTGAAAACTTGATTTTACACTTTTTGTAGAACCAGTGATGAAAAACGTTCCAAGCGGGAAAACTTGAAATCAGGGCCTTGTTCAAAATCTGAGCACATTGTTTAAAAATCAACTCTTATTCAATGAAGTAAGGGGGAAATGTGTAGCCTTTTAACTTGTTTTTTGATACAATTTCATTTATAGCACGATTCGTTAGCATTTTTTTTACAAATTCACTTCTTGGTTGGCATTTATAATTGTAAATAGTTTTAGAGTTTTTGTACTTAGAATTGCTTAATCATCTGTGGGGACATTCTCGATTATATCTTCTTTGTTTTCGTTATTATCATCAAAGGCCTTCAGTTAATCTGATCTTGAAGGACTTCGTTATTTAATGAGACGACACGTGTCACCAACTGCTGGAAAAATTTCAAGAAGGGTACCAGCAGCTCTAGTCCTCAACTGCCATGAAGGAATATTGGACGGTCAGAGGAAATCCTTCTCACAGACAAAGAAAAATTAGACAGTGCAAAAAGGATGCCAGAGCGGCTTCAAACAGCTATAAAACATTTATCTTTAAAAAAAATTCTGTGAGTCTTGTAGCTGAAAAATTATTTTGATCTGTTTGTAGAAAAACAATCATGTGGACTTTCTGAAAAAGGGTAAAGTAAATCTGGAATATTTTAACGTATCAGTACAGTCTTTTTCAGAGACCAGCAAAATGGAGTTCCACTGTATCTGCAATTTAACTGCCCATTGTGGGAGAAAATTTTTTTGATGCTTTATCATTCAAAAATCATCGAAATCAATTAAATAATTTTGAATGGAAGGCACAAAAAGAACACATTCAAATAAAAACTTTTATTTCCAACAAAATTTCTATTGCTCCTTTTTACATACATACATATTTATACTTACACACAATGCTGTAGTTGTAGTATAATTGTTTTTTTTTTTTTTTTACTGTAATAAATGCAAATGTGATGTCAATTGGTTTGAAACCACCTTTTCTTTTAATGAGTCCCCTCAAACATTTTTTCTTAATTGCAGCACTGCTGACGTGTATATGTTATAAGTGAAAATCACCCCTCATATGAAAAATTTATGATTATGTCGAATTTTATGGTTTGTAAGCCCATAGCTATGATAACCTAAAAATTATCAAACAGTTGTTGGGGTAGGTAAAAAGAATGAGTTGGCACAGAAAACACCTCTTCTCCTTAGAACAGAGTACCCTACCTTTATAACTCTAATGGGTTTGATGACAGTCCGGCAATTGAGAGAGAGGACTTAACAGAATAAATTAACATCTGCTACCGGGCCTCTGCCCTTTGCATTTTTATCTATAAACTTTCTTCGTTATAACCCCCCCCCCCCCCCCCCCGAAATAAAATCCTAGCTACGGCCTTGCAATAATCTACCCCACCTTTATATGTCCGGCCTAGGCCCGGATCTATAATTCCTTCCCTCCCATAATCACTGTCGAATAATTGTCTTTAGTCGTAACATCATTGTTTTGTGAAATCCTTAGGTTTTTTTTAATGAAAAAAGGAGGAAAAAGTTTGTTTTTAAATTCGATCAATCCTTGCATTACATAAGTAAAAGAAATACAGTGAAATCCCATTACAACGAACTCCAAGGGACTGATAAAATATTTCATTGTAACGGAATCGTCTAAAAACTTACTTTATTTTTATAAAAGTGTCAATTTTACAAACCTACACCCTAATATACGTAAATATGCAACTTTTACAGTTACAAAAACTAAAACATAATTAACACATTAATTATTCTGAAAAAAAATTAAAATATTGAACACTGAACTTTTATTCACTAGTCGTCATCACAAAAAGTGTTGCTATTTTCTTTTATGCGAGACATTTAGTCTCAGTAGACATTCTAAAAGATTCTAATTGTTAATCGTTATTATACTGACCACAAGAACCCTTTCCGAATTCGCAAGGTGCCTTGCGTTTTGGTGTGCAGAAATCGACAGCGCTTGGATAGACACTAGCTTTTGTTGTCACATATAAACCCATGTTTCAGTATGAGTGCATTTCCACCTTGAATGGCTCTGTTTTGAAAGTACAAATGGGGTTTTCACATAGCGACTTGTGAAAGTTGTTTTTTAGTTTCTGAAAACAGCATTAAGTACAAAATATTCGAACTGACGTTGAAAAAAATATTTCGTGGAACAAATTTTTGAAAAAATTTCTTCGTTAAAATGAGATGTTTTATACATCATCTTAATACGTTTTAAAATGGGACCGCACATTTTGTTCGTTGTATTTTTTGTTCGAAAATTTCATTGTAAAGGGATTTCACTATATATGGAATTCTACGCACTCCAATTAGTTTTTTTTTGTGCTATGTAAGAAAACTACGTGTAAAAAATGGACATTTTCCATTTTTGAAGTTTCTTTCTCATTTCGGAGAGGGTTCTCACTCCCTGCCCCCCCCCCCCCACCTTTGGCTGTGCCATTGCTTGTGGTGAATATGTTGCATTATTATCTGTGCAATACGTATTTTTCAGATTTTTAACTATCATTTGTGGTAATTTGGCTGCTTCATGTTATCATACATAAAAATATGGTAAGCACATTACATATGGGCAATTCCATGGTGTCGGACATAAAAAATGAAGAAAAATTTCTCAGTTTTAATTCCATAATTTTAGACAGGCATTTCAAAATATACAACTCTTTACCTTTAAAATGACACCTCATTTGTTTACTTATTTTAATTTTGAAAATTTGATCATCTGGTTGACTTTATCATGGAATTGCCCATATTATTTACTTTTGTGTAATATTTATATATTGTAATACTGTAGACAATAATTTGGTTAACCTTTTAGTTCCATAAAGTGACCACTTGACCAAAAATTAAAAACCTTGATTCTCCCTCTCCCCCACCGTTTTCTTCAACTATTTGGATATCGCATTTAAAAAAATAGAGCTTTGCACAATGCATTTGTTTTAGATATTAAATTCAACGCCTTTTTAACGATTCCGTACCTAAGAATTATTTTGCAGGAAAAAAAATAAATTTCAGTTTTTGAGGTGAAATATACTCTATATTATTATGCTTCAATTTTGAAATATAGTCAGTACCCTGTTATGTTTTGATATTCATAAAAATTTGATTAATTATTCGTCAGTTAAAGATTAGAGAGAAATTTAGAGTGGCGTTAACTTCAGTATTAGAATACAGTAAAGCACCTGTTATGTTTTGACAGTCATAAAAGTTTGATTAATTATTCATCAGTTAAAGATTAGAGAGAAATTTAGAGTGGCGTTAACTTCAGTATTAGAATACAGTAAAGCACGGTTTATACCTTTTTGAAGGGACTGAATGAAAAAAGCAAACAAATGAAAAAAATGTATTATAAGTATAGGTTAATGTGTATAAGACTCTGCAGGGACCAATTTAAAAAACGTATAATTGATAAGAACATATAAAAAAGATAAGTATAAATGGTGCACTGTATTTTATTTTCCGGAAACGCATTAGCACTTGAGGTGAGCTACTGAACTCGAGAGAACTTCGAGCTATGAACCAAAACATACACCTAAATTTAACTGTATTTTTTCCTTGCTATATTTGTCGACAAAATCTCACTACAGGTGTTAACTAAATTTTCCTGAACGTCACAGCATAAAGGTGCCTAAAAGACATTTGCACAAGGGCACCGATCAGGCTTGGCACGAACCTACCTGCCTTGTTAAAACCAAGTACTTAAGAGATCAAAAACGAATTTTCTACAATAACTACAAAAAATAATCTCGCTCAAAATGGAATCACATATTGCTTTACGAATTGTAATTAATTTACCACAATAAATAACAGTTTATTTAGGACTGTTGTAAAGATTCAAAAAACAAGCCTGTCGTTTTGAATTTTTCGGGGAGGGGGCAAAGGGCTATATTTAATGCAAGTTTTTATTGAAAAACAACAAAACCTGCACTCTTTTATGAAAAAAACATTAATTTTTCAAAGCTGGCCATTGAAAAATTAATGTTTTTACATGTAAAAGGGTTTTGCATTGCTTGCTCCTCCCTGGAAAACTCGAAATGACAAGCCTGAAGGGGGGGGGGGGCAGTTGACCCTTAAATGACAGGTCTGTCTAAAAACTTCCATGACTGAAAACTTACTATGCAAATTAGCAGATATACTCCACAATTCATGTTATAAATCTGAGTTGTACGAGAAGGATAACTTTTATCAATATTCAGAGGATTGAAAAGTTGGCAAAGGAAGTTTTTCTCAATATTTCAAAATCAGAATAATCATTTATCTTTGCAGATAATATACATACTCAATATCCAGCATGTATTCTAAACAGTAAAAACACTAATTATTTTATTATTTATGCTTTCTACTACTTTTATGTCAAGGCATGTTTAGTTTTGGAGAGCCAAAAATTTCTTCCATTTATTTAAAATGTTCACCAATAATTCAGTTTTATTAGCAAGTGTAAAAACTGAATCTGTCTCTGGTGTGTTGTCTTTTTTTGCTCATGAAGTTCTAACAATTCAACATGTAATCTGCTCTTGAAAAACTGCACTAAAAATTTTGTATTTCTTAGGAGACCAAGTTTAGCATAAATTCTGGGATCAATTTCATAGAAAATATGATATTCGAAACAAAAATCAATCCTTTAGAAAATGAATCGAATTTTATATTTATATAATTAAACGCGCACAAAACAAGGTCATTGCAAAAATATTTGGACAGACGCCGGTATGCTAAACATGATTTTTACTTATCGTGTCAGTCACCGTACATATATCGCCGAAATTTTACATATAAAAAATCCGAAATACATCCACAAGAGAAAAGGTAATAAGCTTTTAAACTTCAGTACGCTTTAAATTCTTCTAATGCATTGGCACTGAAGTTATAAATCGAATAATTCAGGATTCAAGTCCGTCAAGTGAGATGGCTTTGTTGAAAGCTCATTTTTACTCAATAAATATTAGTCCTTATTGTTGATTATCTTGATTTTTTTCAGTTTTTCATCGTTTTTCTTCGTTATTATGGCTTTGACAATATTCAGAATGCATTTTATACAAAGAAAAAGCATAAAAGAATAACATCGCACTCGCAATAACATGCAGCTAAACGTTCGGTTAGAGACCGAAAGATTCTGAAAGCGTCAGGGTGAAATAGTGTAATATTTTCGCTTTTCTACACGATTTTCTTATCGTTCATGCTGCCATCTAGTGGATAAATGTATGAGTATCGATCAATAATTATTATAAAAATAAGGTTGCAAAGCTAGCAAAAATATAAATATTCGAATAATTAAAAAGGCTAATAATTTTGTTTACGGTGGAAAAAATGAAAAAATACTTTTTCATTTACATGCATGATTATTTACATTAGATAGTGCAATCTTATTAAGGAAAGAGAAGAAGAATGCATTATTTTTAGCTACTCTTGGTATAAATGGGTGAATAAATAAATTTTCGAATTCAGTAATATTTTAACATGATAAAATTCAAATCGCCTGCAATTGTTAGTAATAGCAAAATTATTCAAATAGACAAGAATAAGGTAGAGCATTATTAAAGGGTTTTTTTTTTTCATTTGCGTTATTCTGAATAAGTATATTGCGCATTCACATGAAATAGACTTAATGTATGTAATAGCTACGATTCATGAAAACAGTAATTTAAAATTGGACGAAAAAATTGCAAACATTGAACGTTCTTGGGAATTGGTATTTGTTACATTTGGAGGATGTAAAATTAATCCTCTGAACAAAAAAGTTCATGTAACCTCAACTGATGAAAGTATTCAGTCAACTTCGCTAAAAAGTACTTTAGAAATGAAAAAAAAAAGCATTAATAGAATTATTTTCTTTCTATTCATTTACTTTTTACAATTAGCATTCATATGAATTAATGCCAGGTGAAAATAACTTCTTACAATAGAATAAAAGTTATTAAATTAGTTTGTTGATAATAATATTATAAAAAAATGAAAATGGTGCTGAAAAATGTTAATTAAAAATGAACAACGAAAATTTT
Source organism: Uloborus diversus (assembly GCF_026930045.1). Classification (NCBI taxonomy): domain Eukaryota; kingdom Metazoa; phylum Arthropoda; class Arachnida; order Araneae; family Uloboridae; genus Uloborus; species Uloborus diversus. Next base: position 114,217,044 of record NC_072739.1, on the reverse strand, counting down.
TGAATGAAAAAAAAAAAACACTTCAAATTCGTGTACAGCAAATTTAATGATGAACATATCAGTTAAAATATGAGTTTCAGTTTTACATCAACTACAGACAAAAGCACTCAAATATTTTACTGTGCAAGACTCTCATATGTGAAACACATTTTCTATGTTAAAATTCTATATGTAAATAGTTTGTGATGATAATAATAAAGGTTAGAAATGACTACTTAACATCAGGGATTGGATTTTTTAATTTTTTTTAAATCAAAAAATTCGGATTTTTTATTTAGATTTTTTTTAGTCTTGAAACATTTGTAGATATCAATTATCATTATTGATCTTTTAGTGCAAGTCCAGAGGCATAGTTCATAGTAAATTTTTATCATAAAATGTTTGTACATTGTGCAAAGCAATCTAGAATTCTTTCTAAGTCCCTTCTCTCCCCTTTTTCACGCAGTTTTCAAACAGAATTTTCTCTTTTTATAAAAGAAAACTGTCACACATGATAATAGAAGTTTTACAATGATAATTAGAAATCTTTGCGTACAAATTTCGTCTGCCCCCCCCCCTTCCCCAGCTACTACCACCAATCATTCATTTATACTTCTAGGAAACATTGGTGCTACTATATTTCCTAAAATTATAATTTTTATACTTTTTTCAAGATAAATTCTTAAACTTTAACAATTTTCTATGCTTATCAACTCAGAGTCGACTAAAGTTATTAAATAAATTCAATTGGGGTGAATAAGGCAATTGTTAGTTAGTTAATGATTGAATAAGTAAACGAATTGAACTATGTCACTTTGCCCAGCATGCACTTGACTAATTTAAGAAACGTTAAAAAAAAAAAAAAATAATTTGAATTTTGACATCTTAAATTCAAATTATGTTTTTCGCAATCACGAGTGTGTGTATGTAGGCGTGTGTTTGTGCGTGCGGGGTATGTGTGTTTGTGTGTAGGGGGTATGTGTATGTGTGTGTAGGCATACGTGTTTAGGTCTGTGTGCAGGCATGAATGTGTGAGTAGTGGTGTGTATGTGTGTATGTATGTTTTTGTGTGTGAGTGTGTATGTAGGCGTATGTGTGTGTATGTATGTGTAGGTGTCTGTATGTATGCGTGTGTATGTGTGTAGGTGTATGTGTGTGTATGTGTATGTGTGTGTAGTTGTGTATGTATGCGCGTGTGTGTAGGACATGGATGCAACCTGGAGACGGCTTTCGCTATAGGAGCAGCATCGTGAGGAGCCGGTCGACGGTGATGGTGCGGAGGGTGGCGGTGGGAAATGATAGCACGCCAAAAACAGTCAAAATGAAAGCAATAAGCAATCGTGATTGCTCAAAAAAAATTCTTGACTGACAACAAAATATTAAAATATGAGCACCATTTTTTAAAATCCTAATTGTTATCATTTTTTAATGCTCAATGTGTTCATAATTTGGAACCGTACAACGCTTTCGATTTTGTTAATACTGATTATTAACTGCTTGAATATCTTACTTAATGTTAAGCAGTGTTCGATTTAAATCAGCTTGATTTAAGTTATGATTAAAATCATGATCTAAATAAAGTAATTTAGAAAAAAAAAAAAACCCGTTGATTTGAAAAAAACCGTTGGGAAGCTCTTGATAGGGGGGGGGGGACTTCGTGACATTTAGAGGGTGTGTGCTCTTTCCCTTTAGGAAGAGGGGCACCCCTGATTAAGCAAAGTGTTAAACAAAATCGCATCTTATCTGTACGTTATAATTTATTTATGAATCTTAAGAATTTATTGAATATTCAGAGAACTAATGCTAATTTTAAGAGTAAGCTAAAAGGTTCATCAGTTCAGACTGGTTTATAATCAAGTTTTAACAATTGCCTTATTCACACCAATTAAATCTATTTCAGAACTTTTGTCGACTCTAAGCTGATAAACATAGAAAACTGCCAAATTTTAAGATTTTTTCTTCTATAAAATGTGAAACATATAATAATAGAAATAGGGATACCACTGTTTCCTAGAAGTATATAGTTGAAGGATTGGTGGTAGTAGCTGGGGGAAGGGGGGGGGGAGCAGAGCAGCTAGATTTGAAAACTAGTGGTTGATAGTCAAAATTTGTTCTGAAGGATTTCTAATTGTCATTGTAAAATTTCTATCATCATGTATGACAGTTTTCAGCTTAAAAAAGGAGAAAATCATACTTGAAAACTGCTTGAAAAAAGGGGGAGAAGAGACTGGGGGAAAAATTGCAGGTTACCTTTCACATTTTACATGTACAGACATTTTATGATGAAAATTTACTATGGACTATGCCTATAGACTTGCACCAAAAGATCAAAATAAAAATTCTATGAACCTTTTTTAAATTTTACACGCTAAATTTATTTTGAATCATACATTATTTGTGTTAAAACTGGTCTACTTATATACCTATTATTCAAACATAGCTACTGCCATGAAATGAAAATAGCTAAAAAGTTGCTGTTTCATCTATTGTGTGGGAAATATATTATGTTTTTAAATGTAAAGTAGGGTTGGATGGGGTAAGTGGGACCCCTTTTGAGAATAGTTCGTTTTTGAAACCTTATGCATAAGTTCTGAAGCAAAAAATTTTAAACTTATTGTCTTATTTTATCTTATATATTATTAATAAACAAAAGTTCTTCATTATTTTCTAAAATAATGCTTTAAATATTCTTAACGATTATATTTTTAAAAAAATCGGATGGGCCTTCCACTTACCCCATAGTAAGGCAGGGCCGGCTCTAGTAGTTCTGTCGCCCTAGGCGACATTGACTATTGCCGCACCCCAATCACCCCCATCGAATAATAATAATCATACAGAGTTTCATACTTCGAAATTTGCCGCCCCTAAAATCTGCCACCCTAGGTGGCCGCCTACCCCAGGAGCCGGGCGTGAGTAAGAAGTAAGTGGGTTACCCCCTTTATTTTAAATTTAAATAAAGCATATCTAAAAATGCGGTGCGGTATATTTTTAGTGTGATTTTTTTTTTTTAAACATTTATATAAGATATTTACTGTCTTTTAAATCTGTATCACGAAAAATATTAAAACGAAAAACAAAGCAATTTTATTTGTGAAATTTATTGAAAGTCTATAGGGACATATATTTTACTTTTACGTATAAAGGTGTGTTTAATGAACGTAATACAGTTGATTAAGATAAATTTGAGTAAATTTGCCAAAATTATCGTTTCATCCTCAGTAATTTTCCCAATATCTTCTGCACAATGCCAATAAAAGGTGTCACTATTTCTATTCGTTCTTGAAAATTCAACACTATTTTTAATTTGTAACATCAACTTCCAACATTAGACCTACTTAAATCGAACGTTTCACAAATACATAATCACTAGCTTTAACAGTTTTTAGCTCAGCCATTAATTCCTATACTAAGTCGTCATAGTTGTCTCGTATTTCGCCAATACAAATACTTAATCAGAGTTGCTCTTTATTTTGAAATTCCCATTATTATAGGGGGACCCTACCCCATAGTGAGGAGGTAGGTATAATACACACTTATTTAGTAGATGTGTATAATACCCACTTACCACGTATATTAAAAATGTACGGGGTAAGTGGGACCCCTCCTCTTAAACACTTATTAATAATATTTTATTCAAAAATTCTTGTTGCTGTATGAACTTTAAGTTATACTATAGGTAAAAAATCAATTATCATAAAAATAATAAAAACTAACTTGGAAACACTTCTTTGAAAAATGTTGCTTGAACTCTCAAAAAGAATTTTTTCAGATTTTTTTAAGCAATCACGATTGCTTATTGCTTTCATTTGACTGCTTTTGACGTCCTATCATTTTATTTTCCCACCGCCACAATCCGCACCATCACCGTCGACCGGCTCCTCACGATGCTGCTCCTATAGCGAAAGCCGTCTCCAGGTTGCATCCATGTCCTACACACACGCGCATACATACACAACTACACACACACACGCACACATACACATAAAAACCTACACACATACACCTGCACACACATACACACACAAACACCTACAGATACACACTAAAAAACATACACACATTCATACACACAACTACCCACACACTTATGCCAGCATACAGACACAAACACACATGCCTACACACATACACATACCCCTACACACAAACACACATACCCCCCACACACAAACACACATACCCTCCACACACAAACACACATACCCCCACACACAAACACACCCTCGTGATTGCGAAAAACATAATTTGAATTCAAGATGTCAAAATTCAAATTAATTTTTCTTTTTTTTTTTTTTGACTAATTGCTATGACTTAGAAAATTTTCACGAATCCCAAATATGTGCTAAACCAATTACTGTGATGGAATTTAACATGATCTGTGCAAAAGAGTTTGAAAGAGTTGAAGAGAGTTTTAAGGGTTGTTTATCCCTATTTCAGTTTTAGGGGGGTGACCCACTTACCGCAGTGATCCACGTCCCCGAACCAACCCTAATCTACAAATGTTTCACGATTAAAAAAAATCTGAATTAAAAAGTCCGAGTTTTTTGATTAAAAAAGAAAATTAAAAAATCACAAACCCTGATGTTAAGTAGTCATTTCTAATACCCCATATCATTATTACAATAAAACTATTTTCATATAGAATTTCAACATAGAAAATGTTTCACATATGAGCGTCTTGCCGTCTAAAATGTTTGAGCGCTTTTTTTTTTTTTTTTTGATGTTAGACTGAAATTCATATTTTAAACTGATATGTTCATCATTAAACTTGTTGTAAACGAATTTGAATTTTTTTTTCAATTAAAAATTTTTGTTGCTCACTTTTAATTAACTGAAATTTCTTCAGCACCCTTTTCACTTTTTAAAGATATGATTAACAACAAACTAGTTTAATAACTTTTATTCTATTGTACATAGTTATTTTTCAACTGGCATTAATTATTAATGAATACTAAGTGTAAAAAGTAAATGAATAGGAAGAAAATAATTCCATCAATACTTTTTTTCATTCATTTCTAAAATATTTTTTTACCGAAGTTTATTGAGTACTTTCATCAGTTGAGGTTACATGAATTTTTTTGTTCAGAGGATTAATTTTACATCCTCATTTGAATGTAACAAATACCAATTCCCAAGAACGTCCAATGTTTGTCGTCCAATTTTAAATTACTCTTTTTATGAATCGTAGCTCTTACATATCTTAAGTCTATTTCATGCAAATGCACAATGTATTTATTCAGAATAACCCAAATGAAAAAACGTTTAATAATACTACTTTATTCCTGTCCGTTTGTATATTTTATTATTATTAACAATTATAGGCAATTTGAATTTTATAATGTTTATATATTAATAAATTTTAAAATTTATTTATTCCCCCATTTACACCAAATGTAACCAAAAATAATACATTCTTCTTCTCTTTTCTTTATGAGATTGAACTAAAGTAAATAATTATGTATGTAAATGAAAAAGTCTATTTTTCATTTTTTTAAATCATAAACGCTAAATGTAACCTTTTTAATTCTTCAAATATTTATATTTTCTCTAATTACAAAGAATAAATGAATACGGAACAAAAAAGAAGACAACTTTAATGGCTTTGCAACCTTATTTTATAATTAATATTGATTGATATTCATACATTTGTTCACTAGATGGCAGCATGAACGATAAGAAAATCTAGTCTGACTAATAATAGGAACTGGAAACACTGCAGGGTTACCATATTTGGCAACTTATCGCTCAGTTGAAAGATTCTAATTATTCACTTCAAAGATGTGGATAAAGACAGAACAAGCACTTAACTTGGTCACAGTTAAAAATGGTATAAGTAGAAATTCTTCACATTAATAATATTTTTTAAATTAGTATTTTTCACAAACGTAAAAAAGGTCTTGAAAAAATCGTAAACAAGAGTAAACATCGCATAATTTAATTAAATTAATTTTTTTTAACGTTTTATGTCAATTTATTTTTGGTGTTTTCTGTGATTTGATTGCACAGATCAAGCAGGTCATTCGCAGAGTCTTTTTTTCTTAAAAATCAGATAATGACAATTAAAATAATAATAATGAACAAGAAACGGAGAAAAATTGGTAAAATTTTAATTAATGCTTCCATGAGCATCGTCAGAAGAGTAGGGAGAGAATCGAATGCTCCAAATTCACTTCATATAGGGAGTCTATAGATGGGACTGCGGCCCTGTGCCCCCAATTTTTAGGGCTCATGTGCTCACGATGATGATATGTCGCGAGAAATGAAGGTTGAATGCCTAATTATTTGGCCTCCAGAATAATCTAAACTACTTGAGAATATAAAATTATCCTAATTTTAAATTTTTATTTAAAAAAAAATCACTTGCGCACAAATGAGTGTTGAAAAATACCTTTAATTGCTCCCACCCCCCAAAAGAAAAAGAAGAAAAATTAATTTGAATTTTGACATCTTGAATTCAAATTATGTTTTTCGCAATCACGAGTGTGTGTATGTAGGCGTGTGTGTTTGTGTGTAGGGGTATGTTGTTTGTGTGTAGGGGTATGTTGTTTGTGTGTACGGGTTATGTGTATGTGTGTGTAGGCATGTGTGTTTGTGTCTGTGGGGGGGGGGGTGTATGTGTGTGTAGGCATATGTGTTTGTGTCTGTGTGCAGACATGAATGTGTGGGTAGTTGATGTTTTTGTGTGTGTATGTGTGGGTATCTGTATGTATGCGTGTGTGTATGTGTTTGTGTAGGTGTGTGTAGGTGTATGCGTTTGTGTGTGCGTAGTTGTGTATGTATGTGCGTGTGTGTAGGACATGGATGCAACCTGGAGACGGCTTTCGCTGGAGGTGCAGCATCGTGAGGAGCCCGTCGACGGTGATGGCGCGGAGGGTGGTGGTGGGAAAAATCAAAGGAACGTCAAAAACAGTCAAGTGAGAACAATAAGCCATCGTGATTGCTCAAAAAAAAAAAAAAACACACACACACAAACATACACACACATATACACTGACGTCCCGTCTCTAAAAAACAAGAAGCAGGGGCCCTACAACGTAAGTAACGTTCCATTCTGGTGACGACGTTTTCTCCCTCACGAAAAGCGAGAACAACCGAGAAAATAGTCGTTTCCTCCCATTTGCTCTTACCACCATTGTATCGAGTGAGTATTTTGTCTCTTTTTCCAGCGTTCCGAGAACTACTCGTGACGCGGGAAAGGCATCTCTTCAGTCGGACTGGAGTTCTTTTTTCCTACGGCAAAAGAGGCTTGGAACTCCGTTTCCCACGGCATTTGCGGTTTCCCGTACTTATTGAGTTTTTTCGTCCACTGCAACGGGGATCCGCAACTTCTAATTCCACGGCGTTTCGGGATCCGAGGAGTTATCTCATGGCCAAACAAATTGGCAGATACATTTCTTGAATATGTCACAACCAACTTTTTTTTTCTTTTGTGTTTACGCATTTTATTAATTTTATTTTTGGCTTATTTTTTTCTTTTAAAAATATTCTTTCGAAAGAATACTTTAAAATGCAAAGTGCCTTTTTGTTATGTTTCGTAAAATTAGAAATGAAGATTTACGAAGCACAGTTGCTTTAGTTTGAAATTAGTGACTGTTAATCTTCGTTTACACCAAAGAATTCTCTTTTGACATGAACTTTCATGCGTCACATGTTTAGGTGAAATCTGTTTAATAATTTAAAAAAAAAAAAAATAAAAAAAAACCTAAGCAATTGTTAAATTTTTGAAAAAATAAACGATGGACTCGCTCTTGATTCCCTTTGAAAAGCAAAACAAAGGGCTTTTAAGAACCATTTGACAGATTTTTTTGGTTCATAATTACCCCACTAGAAACCGTGAAAATATTATACCTATTAACACAAAAACAAATCTATTGTTCAATGGCATTAACTTTTACGGACCAAGATTGTGGACACCTTACTCATTTTTTTAAAAACTATTAATAATCTAAATTTGTTTAAGAAAAGGCTAAAAAATTTTACACTCAATTCTACTACAGTCAATTTAGGATAAAGTAGCATATTTGTAATAGTATACCTGGGTTCCGTTATAAAATTAGACGTACTTTATTGCATTGCTTGTGTTTATGTGTTCTTTGTATGATTATGCATTTATTTTCTTTTAATTCTATCTTATGTTATAAAGTGGCTCTAAAATAAGTTCTTTTCTGAGCGGTGGGAGCTATTCAGGCTACTGTTATAGCCTTTACTCCCATCTACTCAATCAGGGATTTTCAAATAGACAGAGTGAAATACATTAAATAAAAAAAAAAAAAAAAAAAAACTTTTTTTTTATTTAATGCAAAGTTGAAGAATAATGGATAAATAATAAAGCTGGGGAATTCGAAAACGATCGTTTTCTATTGACTACAATGCCCTTTCTCATTACTTCTAATGAAAAAACAGTGGTCCAGCAAATCAATTTTTCTAGAATAGTGTATAAGTTATAACTTAACATGAAAAGTGCTGTGGGTTTTAAACTTTATTTCTTTTAATTAATTACATGGAACGAGTGTTTCGCGTTGATTTTGTACGTCTATCTGTAGAGCAACATTGCTTAACGTCGCAAAATTGAATCCAGCAACATGCATGTCAAAACTATCAAAACATGTAATTTTAAGGCAGAAACACCAATATGTAAACCAAGAAACGATTCATTTCTTGCGATCGAAATTGTTAAAAAGTGTATCTATTTGCCCTCATTATAATTAATGTTCATTTAAAAACATCTAAATTCAGGGAATGAGCCTAAGCAAAATATGTTCGTACCACTTTATAACGAAAAACATGTTCATAATATTTTGAAACCGAAGATATTTCATTTAAATTACTAACCGATTTAAACAATGCTTCAGTGTTTAATGAAAACCATGTTCCTATAATAAGATTACTATTATTAAAAGTAACTTGACTGCATTATTTCCTAGACTCCTCCTCTTGCAAGATTACAAGCATTTGAAATCTCACAATTGCAAAATTTCCATCACTACGTAAGTGTAAACAGCCACCGCTTCTCTGGCCACCGCCATCTTGACTAGGAAGCACTTCTCACCTCCCGAGAAAGCCATCTCACCACCTGCCATCCGGGTGAAAACGAGAATGGTCCTTCTCGGCAGCTAAAGTCGGCAGCAAGACGTTTAGGATAGCTTCATGGTAGAGAGAAATGGTGCGTCACGGAAAGTGACGTCACGCACGGCGAAAAACTGGTTTTCTGACCGATTTCTCGTTAACGACTCCGTTCTAGAGACAATCATTGTAAGGCCCCAGGATATTTTGAAAACGCAGGGCTCCTAAAACTGAATGCAAAAAATACATTTTATGCTATTTTGTTTTTTACTGTGATATGGAATATACTAGTCTAGGTTCGGGGTAAGGCCTCAATTCTAATTTAAAAAGTGATATAAGAGATAGTGGCTTGGCTAGAAAAAATTGCACTAAGTCTTTAGAAATTGTATTAATGCGTAAATAGTCAGGATCCCGTCGATAATGAGAAAAAACACGATGCAGACTGCGCCATTGAGATTTTTAGAAGTTTTGGACAATTTGTGGATGCTCTGTAAAATCTGAAGGGGTACGTCATCATTCTTAATGGACATCTTTGAAAAAAAAAAAATAATAATAAATAAAAATTGCAAACAAGTGCAGGAACTGGACTGCCGTGCGCTGGAATTGAGAACAAAACAGAATATAAAAACAGAAAATGAATACATTTAGAAAATAAAAGTTTTTTAAATTCCGTTTATATAGGTCGCAAAAAAGGTAATTTTTCTCTCTCTATTCAAGGAATATGGTCAGTAAGATGGTCTGAAGAAAATCAGTAAAACTTCACTGCATTTTTGGGGAAATAAAAGGACTAAAATGAAGAAAATTGAAATGTTTTAAGTTTATACTCGTGTATGAAAAGCTTTCGTTTTTTTTTTATCGCGGTTTTTCAAAAGGTTTCGATTTCATGATTGCAATTTTTGGTAATTATTGGTATACCTAATTTTTCACTTAATTTCAGGCAGGGCCTGATTACTGAATAGGTCAACTAGGCTGTGGCCCCAAACAGCTTTTTTTTTTTTCAAACTGATTTCGTCAATGGCTAAAATTGTAAGAGTTGACTACACACGGCTCCCTGATGTCTTAACCAGGCCCTAATTTTGGAAAAAAATAAATGGTTTAACCAGCTGCGGTTTTAGATTTAGGGCCCGTCAGAATACAAAGTTGGAGGCCCTCTCTAAAACAAAACTATGTAAAACATAGTGCACTTATCATGTGCACTTTTGTGCGTCATTCGGATCCCCTTTACAGTTGCGACATATGGTAAATTCGCCACTGGGTTTGACTTTAGATGAATTTGATCTGCTCTATGTTTTTCAGATATACATTTTCTTAGCTGGTATACACCACTTGGACTATATTTTGGTTTATACACCACATTATTTTATTAGATTGGTTTATATACCACATGGTGTGAATCATGACATGGTTTGTTTATATATGTACAGCGCTGTACTAGTGGAAACTGAAGGTAGTTTGTAGAAAATTAAAAAAAAAAAGTGTGTAAACGCTAAAATTTGAAATGAAGATGAAGGGTAATTTAGGTCAAAATAATGGAAATTAGAATTAAGAATTTTCGTAAATCATCCCATTTACTAAGGTTAGATGCACACTAGTCTATGAACTAATGACGAACTTCCCCATAAACGTCCGTATTAAATATTTTCTTTATGTCATGGAATTTCTTGAGATTTTTTGTTTAAGTTTCTTTACTTTATGATATTAAAAAAAAAAAAGTCTTCAATTGTTCACATGAGCCCCTATAATAACTCTGCTCACTATCAAATTTCAAAATTTTGCAGCATGTCTGTTTATTGGATAGACAAGAAAAAAAGTTATAAGACTACACAAAAAATAATTTTTTTTAAATTGTTCACAAAAAAAGAAGAAAAAAAATCAATTTGAATTCTGAAATTTTGAATTCAAATTATGTTTTTCGCAATCACGAACTGAGACAGGACCCTACTCATTGGAGTTATTGTTTCTAGAAAAGGCTCCTGTCCCCCCAAGTCTGCCTCTCCTCCTGGGCGGTTACTTGTGCATAGTTGTGTGTGTGCGTAGACCTGTGTGTATGCACGTAGGTGTGTGTGTAGGACATGGACGCCTCCAACCATGAGAAGCGGATAGCTCAAAACCGGAGCAGCCGCACCGCCAGCAGAGGCTTCTGGTCCAAGTTGAAAAAGGCACGGACACCAAAAACGGTCAAATGAGAACAATAAGCAATCGTGATTGCTCAAAAAAAAAAAAAAAAAGGGGACTTTTAATGATTACAACTAGGGGGCATTAAAGTTCTCTTCTAGAACATTTGGTTTTTAGTCATATTATCATTCTCAGCATGGAATTTTATACTTTCTGGCTATTGACCATAATGTTCATTCATTTTACAGCTTCCTTTGAATTAAATCTTATGTAGATAGCAAAAAGATTAAAGAATTGTGCAAAACTATTTTTATATCATGTAGCGCGGCTCTAGTAGTTCTGCATTCCTAGGCGATTATTGACAAGTGCCCCCTCCCCCCCATTGAATAATAAAAATAATAATATATTAATAAAATAAAAATAATAGTAAAGTGCTTAAAATCAAAGCGAGTTTCTAGTTTTATTCCAAACTGATTTTTGCATATCCAAGCACTGGTACACACTTCAATTTTAACATTAAAGTAGTGCATCTTATGCCATAGAAACAGATATTAATATTTTCAAAAGACTTTCAAATCATGCAATTTGCCACCTCTAAAATTAAATTGAATTTCTAGTTCAATTCCAAACTATGTTTAGCATATTCAAGCACTGGTACACAGTCTTAAATATACATATATATATATATATATATATGTATATTTGCATTGAAGCAGTGAATCTTATGATTCTGAAACAGTTATTCATATTTAAAAGAAAAAAATGTTTCAACTTTGAAATTTTCTACCCCTAAAATCTGCTGCCCTAGGCGATTGCCTACCCCAGGAGCCAGGCCTGATATCATGTAATGTATATGTGTTAAATTATGAAAGAATTCTTGATTAACTATTGAAGATGCAAATTATAATACTAAACACACAATTACTTTGAAGATTGAAAAGGGTGCCTTTCTCCAGGTCCAGGGGTCTCATCGCCCTGAGCCCTCTGCAACCTTAGCCAACAAAAGAAATTATGACAGCATTTAATATGCATGTACAAAACAAAGTTGGAATTTTCATGTAATGTAACTATAATTCTTCTCCTCTCTTGCCCAAGTTCTATAACGGGAAAAAAAATATAACATGTAAAGTACAGCTGTCAAAACATTAACACCCAAGTTAAATGCACATTTTCTTCATTTTAATTTTTATAATTTGTTGCCCAATGGGAAGGCAATAATGAATAATGTTATACCATGGTTAAGTTATGAGGCAAGTGCAAAATATATCCCTCAAACCTTGAGGTGTAACAAGTTTCTACCGCATTTAATTAGTTTAACAAGAAAATGTTGCTCTTAGCTAAAATTAAAGACATTTTTTAGTCACTGTTAACTAAATGTTACTGAATACAATATGAATATTAACAATCCCTGCTCTTGTTCATGATTATTCAAATCAATCTGAAATAAAATTTACTTTTTCAAATTTACTAAATTGTAACTTATAAGAATTCATCATTATTGCACACATATTACATAACTGAACAAATAAATTCAATGTTATGCATTAAGTTCAAACATGACAAATGACAGTTCCATTCAATTTATTTTTGCATCAAATTTGAGTCCATGTTTTTAAATGTTGGGTATCATACTTTATTACAATATTGAATACACAAAAAATGTTACAATCATAGAAGTGCATCAAATATATATAGTTTTTTATACTTGTGATTTATTGATAGCAATTTAAAGGGTTCAGTGTAGATTCAAAGCTGCTTCTGCAAAATTCATCCACTGCTCCCTGAAGAAACTTTGAAGAGATAATGCAAACCGAAAAGCACAAACAGAAAGGATGGCATTAATTAAAACCAAATCTTCCTGCTGTATGCTACTCAGTACAAACATTTACTTGAAAAGGAAATTGTGAGATTGGACCAATCCTTGTATTGAAACTCCTGGTTCCAGTTCTGGATCTTAGGGCTCAAAACAAAAGGTCGTAGGATAGCTGTAAAAGCAAGAAATGATTTAATATTAAACAAGACACTTTGGAAATGAGATTTAAATCTTAGGATTTCTTCAAATTTCATAGTAATACTTGACAGCAAATTAAAACTATTTATGTATATTTCCTTGAAATTCAATTTCTTCCAATGCAAACTGAAAAGCATCAACAGAAAGGTTGGCACTAATTAAAACCAATTCTTCCTGCTATAATATACCTACAAACAAATTTAATTAAAATGTTGTACAATTTTCCTTCACACTTTATCCAGGCTTAAGACTGGCAGCTGTTAATGCTGGCGTGTTTAAAAATTGTGTTAAAAAGATTTAAAAAAAAAGAAAAGAAAGAACAAAAAATGCATTTTAACTTTTAAACTGTAGCATGAAATGAACTACTGCATGAGCATACACTAGGATTAATTTCCACTCCGCATTTGGATAAGGTATGGATCAGTCTTAGTTTTGTGGGTCTTCTGTCTCTGATGAAAAAAATTGCCACCAAGAGACTTGCAAAAATTCAAGCATTGGAATTTAAAACTGCCCTCATCAGTTCTGCACAGCAACTGTAAAATAAAGTATATTAACATAAAAAAGTATTTTGTGAGATAAGTATGCAGAGAAAGGTAGAGCAATAACTTATTTCTCTTACCTTTCAAAAATCAGTTTCACGTGTAATTATTTAGTTGCAACCCACAAGAGTGTTTTATATTTGCTTCCTAAAAGCAAGCAGGGGTTGAAGTTTAGAAAAATACGTCACTGGCCCAATGGACTAGTAAAATCTAAATTTCCCAGAACAGCACACGTTTAGTGGTCCATTATCACATCCTGATCTTAAACAACACAAAAAAAGGTGAAAAAACAAAATAAAGTAACATGATAATATAGAGTGAATTTACAATGACAATTTTGAATCGACATGACACAAGAGGTAAAATTACAGTGAAACCCCTCCTAACGGACACCCCTTTAATGCGGACACCCCTCTTATGCGGACAGTTTTTAATTCCCCGGCAGAGAGACATTAAACCTAATGTATAAGGAACCTCTCTCGTACGGACACCCTCAAATACGGACACGGACACCCTTTTCGAAGTCATTTACATTGATATATCCTTTTTTGCGGACAGTATTTAAAACTTGAGAATTAAATAGCTACTCCATTGAAAGGCTTCATTTAATGCAAAGTCGACCAGCTTATACGGAGATAAAAAAAATATTTCTTTGCAATTTTACTTTGCATCTACTGCGTAGCAAAAAATTTTCAGCTTGACACCGAAATGCATTTTTCATTCCAAAAAACATCATCAAATCGTCAAAAATAAAAGAAAAGAAAAGAGAAAATGATTATTCTGCAAGTTTCTGTTTGTATACCCCCACCCTCCCCCGTTGCCTTGTTCCTTTTCAGATGACTAACAAGCAGGCGTGTTGTGTCTAAGTGGAGCCGAGTTGACGCGCCATCTAACAAAAATATTTTATAGAGAGTAAAAGTAAAGCCAATGCAATATCATAAAGTAAACTTAAGGGTAAAAGCATTCAGTTCAGTTGTTTCATCGTTCTCATTGAAATGGCTCTGAATACTCATCGTCAGCGTCGTACTCTTTCTCTTAAAGAAAAAATTGAAGTTATAGATTTCGCAGAAAAAAATAAAATTGGAATACGGAACATTGCTGAAAAGTTTGGTGTGGGACGCACACAAATTTGCTGTATATTAAAAGGAAAAGAGAAGTTTAAGAAAGAATGGTTCATAAATGGAAACCAAGAGAAGAAAAAAGATTTTCCTAAAAGTAATGCCCTTGCAGTGGATGAAATTGTGTTTAAATGGTTTGTGTCCGCAAGAAGCAAAAATATTCCGATTTCTGGCCCTATTTTACAAGAAAAGGCGAAAGAAGCAGCTACTGAAATGGGTATAGAAAATTTCAAAGTTTCCAATGGATGGTTAGATCGTTTTCGAACGAGACATGATATCGTTTTTAAAAAAATATGTGGTGAATCCATGGATGTGGATGCTGACGTTTGCGAGAAATGGTTTGAGAAAGTGCCTAGTTTGATTGAAAATTACGAGCCATGTGACATTTATAACATTGATGAGACCGGTTTGTTTTATAGAGCTCTGCCAGATAAAACCTTAACTTTACGGAAAGAAAACTGCTCTGGTGGCAAAATCTCCAAAGAACGCGTAACAGTTTTGTTGGGTGCCAGCATGGATGGTACAAAATTAAAACCAGTTGTCATCGGAAAAGCAGCCAGACCTCGGTGTTTTAAAGGACTGGATATAAAAAAATTACCTGTAGACTGGTATTCAAATAGAAGAGCGTGGATGACAACCAGTGTCATATCTGATTGGCTTGTAACTTTTGATAAGAAGTTGGGGAGAGAAAAAAGGCATATTGTTATTTTAATGGACAACGCGCCCTCCCATCCCAAAGACTTTCACTTGAAAAATATAGAAATAGTCTTCTTGCCAGCAAACACAACATCGAAATGCCAACCTATGGATGCTGGGATAATTCAAGCATTTAAAATTCAATACAGACAACTAGTTATGAAGCATTTAATCAATAAAATGGAAGAAACTAAAACAAGTAGCGAATTGTCCAAAACAATTGATGTGTTAGATGCAATCAGCTGGGTTAAGCACGCATGGAAGGAAGTTAAAAAAGAAACAATAGTAAGTTGCTTTAATCGCGTTGGATTCAAAAAAGGATCTGCCACAGAGGAAATTGACAACGAAGTTGATTGTGACAATGATGGATCCGATTTGCAGTCGTTAATGCAACAAGCAGGGTTCACAAATGTGACCGCTGAAGACTATGCTCCCATCGACGACCAAGTTTTCACTGAAGAAAGCGAAACAGAAATTGCAAGCATAGTGCGCGAAATTAACGAAGATCATACAGTTGAGGATGACGATGAAGATGAACTGTCCGTAAAAGAAGACGTTAAACCAATTAAAAATGTTAACGAAGCTTTAAGCGTATTAGATGGACTCAGGGAATTTTCAATTAAACACAACGATCCTAAAGGACTAGACTTGGTACAAGAACTTAAGATACATTTCGAAAATGAAAGACTTTCATCGATCAAAACATATCAACAGACATCAATCGAACAATTTTTTAAAAGTACAAATTAGGTATGTAATTTTTATGCGAACCTGTTATTTAAATCTCTTTGAGTGTGCAAAACTGTAATATTTGAATTTAACCTGATAAAATAATTGTTTATTATGTATATGTTGGTAAAAACTAGTAAATTAAAAAAAATCTATGCATATGAAAGAGTAGAATTCACACATATTTCATTTAAGATTTAAAAAAACATAAACAAATAACTAAAGTTAATTAAATTAAAAAAACCTCTGTAAAGCGGACACCCCTCTCTTACGGACAAAAAAGTTTGTCCCGTTAGTGTCCGTAATAGAGGGGTTTCACTGTACTATGTTATAATGCTATAGAAATCTTTTAACATATTCTTTTTTGCGGAATGAAAATCTAAACATTGTAAATAAATGTGCAAACTTTCTTACGGTATCGAAATTTTGATGCTTACAATTTCTGAAAGGAAAGCAGAAAAATAAAACTTCCCTGGCCAAGTGAACTACTACAATTTATTTTACTGGTCCGGTAGATACTTTTGTGGTCGGTCCTGGACTAGTGGACCACTGTTAATTTTGAACCCTGGCAAGTATATCAAATGAAGAAATTAAAATTTTGACTATTGAGAATTTGTTGAGCAAAATTCTCAATAGTCAAAACAATACTCCACAATTCACGTTATCAATGTGTTATGAGGAGTTACATCACTATCAAAGATATTTAAAAGTTTATAAAAGAAGTTTCTCCATTACATTATAAAATCAGAATAAACATCTAAATTTTTGCAAACCTTTAGGATCCTAAAAGTTGATCATTCTATATCTTTTACTGTAAATAACAGTAGGAACCAATGGCAATTGATATTTGCTGGTAGAAAAAACATAATCTGACCGAGAAATTTCTTCTCTGGCACAACATTTTTCATTTATAAGAGCTGACTATGATATGATTTTGCAGCAAGTGAATTATTACTTATTGAAATTTGTGTTATATGATTTGGAAGCCATCTACGATGCTGTCAAATAACCAACCGTTTCGAAAGATATTGCGTTTTAACTTAAAAAATACTTGCTATATCAAGATTTTAATTCCATTGACTTTTAGAACACGCCGGAATATCATCAATTTTAAGTTTCTTCTGGGAACATCAACTTCTTAAATTCGTATTTCATCATCGAATCACCAATAATTAGTAGTCGCATACCAGTTAGGAATGTAAAGTACAAATCAAAATGAATAAATTATAACAAAAAAGTAAAATATAAAACACACAAATGCAAGAAATAAACAATTTTTGCGGATCATAATCACCACGCCTCGTGTAAATCAAATCAGGTGTGGTGTAAATAAATTCGTGATCAGTACTCCAAATAACGATTCCCAGAGGTTGGCATAAATGCGGCGACGAGTTCGTTTTGGCGACTCTTTCCTGTTCCTATTATCGACCGGTAAGTAACTGGTTACTAACCAAATCGTTCTATGATCAACCGGTTACCACGGCGGTTACCATTCTAAGCAGTTGATTGGTTGATTGGAGCACGTGGTCATTAGCTGTCACGTGATTAACTAACCGGTCGCTCTCGGTCGAGCTCGTCGAACGCAACCAATGCAAAAATAAATGAATAAAAATGGAAATTCTTCAAAGAATGAGGCAAATTTTTGAAGCCAAACAGAATGTAGCTCCCAAGCTTGAAATCATGTGAAATGTCTCCCTTGAAAGATTTTTAACTCGTTTTCCTGCGTTCAACGATTTTTAAGAAGCAAAATATACCAATAATACAAATATATTAAGAAACAAACAAAAAAAAAATTAACTCTAATTTGAATTCCGAAACTTTGAATTCAAATTATGTTTTTCGCAATCACGAGTTGCGACAAGACTGTACTGGTTAGAGTTATTGTTTCTAGAAATAGCTCCCCCGCCCAAGCAACCTGGGTGCTAATGTGTATATAGTTGTGTGCGTGTGTGTGTAGGCTTACGTGTGTGCACGTAGGCGACTGTGTATGAGCATGCGTGTGTAGGACATGGACGCCACCGCCTAGCAAAAGTGGATTCCGGGGGACAGTGCTCAGGACCAGCCGCGCCGCCGCCGGTGGAGCTGCAGGCCTGGTCCAAGCTGAAAAAGGAACCGGAACATCAAGGACTGTCAAGTGAGAACAATAAGCAATCGTGATTGCGCAAAAAAAAGATCATTGGCGATCGTACGGGAGGCGGGGGAAGGGGCGTCATTCGGGAAACTGTCCCCTCACACTTTCAAACATAAAGGAGCGTTGTCCCTCCACTTTTCTCAGTGCAAAATTAACAATCGATCGAAATATCATAAAATTGATTGATTTACGTATTCAAAGAAGAAAGAAATGAATTAATAAGTGTGTACAAAGTTCACTTTTGTACACACTTGTGTGTATAAGTTCACTTTTGGTCTCCTTATCTTAAGAAAGACATTAATGTATTGGAAAGGGTTCAAAGGCGGGCTACAAGGCTAAAATAAGTGGACTTTCCCACTTAGATTATGATTCCAGGCTTGAAGGCTAAAAATGTACAGTCTTGAGCAAAGAAGAGACCGAGGGGACATGATTCAGCTGTTTAAATTTATTAAAACGAGAGATGTTACGGGGCTAAAGTTTAGCACTGAAAACAGGACAAGGGGTCATTGTTTTAAGCTATTTAAATCTCAGGCTAACATTTATATTAGGAAAAATTATTATTTTAGCAGGGTAGTGGAACCTTGGAACAGCTTACCGGAAGAGGTGGTAATGAGCAAAGGAGTAGACAGTTTTAAGAGGGCCATTGATCTTCACTGGGGATTGTAAATTGACTAGGACCAGTCTAGCTGGGCCCAGAGCCTGTTGCTGGTCGTCACTTTTGTATTTGTATTCATTCTCATTATTTATTTCATAAATATTAAAATGGATCTTTAACTTGGGGGGGGGGGGGGAGTCTACTGTTCGCATCTCACTCGGCTTTTTATGCCATGTCCCAAATTTTTTAGTCTTCTAATCAATAATGACAATATTCAACTGTATTTTTTTAAAGTCAGTTATGGGAACCCACCAAACCTCCTGCTCGCTTGCTATTTTGGTGCTCCAGCCGCTTATGCTTGCGATGACTTACGAAATTAGCAAAAGAGGTAGAACATTTCACTTGTGCACAAACAAGGCATATAACTGGACAGGTCATAATATCCTAGATAAGTGGATAATGACCAAAAGTTATTACCTAATGTACGATAAGAGGTAAAACCAAGGCAGTGACATGGTTTTACCTCTTTCAGCTGCCATTAGCCCCAGAGATTGAAATGACTGTTATAGTTTATTTGTACGGCGAATGTCTAGGAGAGTCAATTTCAATTTGTCTCTTTAGAGGATATTAGCTACTCCTCTATATGTGTCCAATTTCCAACCTCTTTTTTGAAATGTCAGGGGGGGGGGGGAGTTTATCTGAGTCGCTGTACACATGATCTCCCCCCCCCCCAAAAAAAAGAGAAATTTATAAGAAATTGAAATAAAACAGGATTCAATTCACTTCCAAATTTATCTTTGTTAATTTTCAAAAACAGCCCCCCCCCTTAAAAATTGTCGGTTGATAAAAATACTGAAGTGAATTAGAAGCAGAAGGAAAGCACCGCTGTATATTATTCTGTTTGCACAATTTCGGTGTGTTCCAGTTCCAGAGGAAAGAAAAGATGCTATTGTCAACTTGTCAAATTCTTTTCATATTTAGCTCTTAACAAAACTAGAGGAATGGTAAATGAATTTTGGGATTCACAAAGCGTTTCAGAAGGCATTTATTGCCTCTATGTCTTTGCTCATTGTTTTATTTTTCATGTATGAGTGAGGGACGGGATAGACCTGTGACTGTTGACTAATCCAGCACACCTAAATGAAAATGCAATAACAGGGACACTACCGTGACCATGCTCTCAATCATTGCCGGATTTTCGATTTTCCCAAGCTGGGGCGAAAATTTGAAACTGCTGCTCTTTATCTATCTTTATTCAAGTATTTATCTTGAGCTTCAACAAAAACATAGAAATAGAGCCACTTTGCCACCTCCATGAAGTTGCTCTTGCAGCACCCAGAAGAAAAAAAAACATAAATGATCAGTGCTGGATCTAGGGAGGAGCAAGCTGTGGCCCTGTCCTCCTATTTATGTGGGTTTTTTTTCCCATACGAACTCGATATAAAAACTTAAAACTATCGCGCTTACCCGTCTTTCTTTCAGTTTTTGGCCCGGTTCAGACAAATCGAAGATCCGGTGCTGAAAATGAAACATTTAATAACTCAATTAAAATGTTATTAATGTTTGTTTACCTCAAAAGAAAAAAAAATCAACAAATAAATTATAAAGGAAATATTTAAAAAATAACTAGTAAAATTATACAATATCTACAGATTAACTTTTCGAAATTTGTTTTGTGAACCTCTATTTGAATGACCGAAGAACCGCCACTGCTTACGGGTGTAGTCTTTGAGAGGAAATATGCTCACTCTCTACCAAGGAGAGAGCTATAATGTCTCTATTTGGGTCCGGATGCAACAATGAACATGTATGCCCTCTTTGGATTTGTGTGATCATATTTAAATAATTCTTTCCCCTCATTCAAACCAAAAGCTGGATCTGCCCTTGAATGAGATATTGTTCAGAACATTGTTGATTGCTATCATTTCAAAATATATGTCATACTATAAAATAATAGAATATTAAAGCAAAAAATCTCCCTTTTAAAATTTCTCAGTAAGATAGCATTTAGCAAGACTCACATTTTTGTACCTCTGACTCCCGCACCTTAGCATGACAGTTAAAGCACCAGCTTCATATAGCAAAATCCAAAAATCAAAACCAACCTTTACCTCCGAGACTGATTAAAAATTTAATGCATGTGTCAACAGAGTTTTTTTTTTATGTGAAAGTCATACAGCAATGACTTGATCAAATATGTTTGCTCAAATCAAAACAAGTACAAATACAAAATTTGTAAAAAAAAATGAATAAATAAATAAAAAATTTAAAAAAAATTAAGATTTCTGCTTCAAATTTTTAACTCCAATAAAAAATCATTTATTTTAAATTTTACAATAAAAAAATAAATTATCTGTATTAGTAAGAAAATGATCATATTTTAAAAATCTATGTGGATGATCTATTATTTTTTTAAAAAAATTTCTTTTGACCTCACATTTCACTTTATACAGGGCTCCACAAAAGCTAGTGGGGAAGCAGTTTTGCAGGAGGATGCAGTCTCTTATTTGTTGCACCAAGTTTAATGTTAGGAAATTTCTCAGTTTTAACAAAAATGTGAAAATATCATTTCTTCAATTGAGTCATTTTTGACTGGTTGCAATATTTATTTTCTTGGAATCAAATCAAGTGTAAATGTTTATCTGATTCAGTTGGCAGAACAATGTAAGAGTTAACATATTAATATTTAAACTCCTAGGCAATAAGCTCAATATTCAACAGGATAACCCCCAAACCCACACAGATAAGATTATATTTAGTTCTGCCATCAGGATGTTTTTTTTTTTTTTAATAAAGAAAGACCACAACTCAAATTAACAATGAAACATTTATTAACCATTTTTATAGTAAATTATAACAAACATTATCACATAGCAATTGAGGTACATAAAAATGAAGCAAAATTTAAATAGTAAAACTATTTACAAGTGACACAGAAATTGAAACATAAACTACATATAAGTACACATTTTTAAAAATAGCCTTGAACTACTAAATTAAAATGGCTTTTATATTTCAGTAAAATGAGAAAAATAACTTGTTCTGCTATAAATTCATTACTTCTGAATAAAAAAGCACAAGGCACTTCCTACCTTCAATGCAAAACTATAGTATCAGATTCATGGGTGCAAGTTATGAGAAGTGAGCAAGATGAAAAATATTTTTTATTTTTAATGTACACTTGGGAAGAATCAAAACATTAAACTTCAGGTGTGTAAACTTTAAATTATTAGATAAAATAAACTTCAATGGATGCATAACAGTGGCATTCCAGAGCAATTACATAAAAATTCAACAATCTAAAAATGGGATGGGTGTTTTTTCCTTTTCAACCTACTTCTATCTTTTTCCATTTTAAAAAGATGGGTACCCATAATCTGAACGGAAGACTTGCACCCATCATCAAAATCACAAGCAATTTCTTCAAGTTTACAGATGATTTCAGTATCTATGTTTCATCAGCTAAGTATATTCTTTTAACACAACATATATATTCTTTACCAATAACAACATTTTTCAACATAAACCACTATAGTTAACATTATTTTACAAGCAAAACATTGGGCAAATACTAAAAATATATTTTTAAAATTTATAGCACCAATTGATTGTGGAGTAAGACAGCAAATAATATTTTCAAAGATAATTTTAGCAACAAAAAGAGGAAAGACAGATTTGAAACTCTAGTAAAGTGGTGCCCAACCTTTTAGCCAACCCAAGGGCCACACCCCATATTAAAATTATTCTTGCAAGCCAGTACACATATAAAATTTCAAAATACTCAAAATTTGTCTTTAAAAAAAATCGTGAAAATATGAAAAGGATAAATAATTACAAACTAAGAATTGTTGTTACGTTACTTGATGCTTTTTTTATTAATTCTATATGTTTTCTCAAAAACAATTTCTGGCTATTTGGTTCCAAATTCATGAAGTTGGAATTTATTGGTTTTTGATTTATAGCTAGCTTTGCGAGATGCATATGGCTCTCAAAGTTTAGAATAATTTTATTGATAAATATAGATTTTTCCCCTTCTTTTAATCATAATCAAGTGCTAAAACTTTTTAAGCGTATTTGTGAGACACTTGGTGCCAATTTGCAAAGAAATGAGCTAACAAATAATGTTTCAGGGTTCATTTTAGATACAAAAAGATTCGAAATTGGATTACTAGATGCAGTTTTTCACAATTATGAAAAAATGTTTTGTGATACAGCAGTTAATTTAGCAGGGTAAGAAAAGCAAATTGCATGGTTGAAAAACTTTCATGTAAGTTAGTAACAAAATATATTGAGAGCTACATACTCTGCATAAATTTTAAATATTTTTGTTTACTAACATTAGACCTCACTGGTTATCTGAAACTGTTGAGTGCCTGGCACAATCGAAACGGTTGGAATAGTTATTAACAGTGGTTCATTGAAAATCTTGGTAACAGAGTTGGTATCAACATCAATGTGATACCAACAATCACTGACAAAAATGCATGGATGGTGGTATCTAGGTACACAACAATAATGTACCTTCATACAATGAGGTTTAACATTTTGAAGAAAAATTCAAAATAGAAACGACTGCATGGGTTCTGTATTAATATGATATTGTGAGTGATTCTTCTTCTTCTGATTCCATTTTTTTTAATGTTTTTGTTTTACAATTGTTTAAACTGCTTTTTCTGGTCTCTATAGATGCAATATCACAGAAGAAAATTGTTTTTTATCTATCAACTGCATAATTTAGATGCATTTGGAACAGCTGTTAAACAAGTGCAAAGAAGTAGAATTTTTTCTCTCAATTGCACTTTTTTCCTTTATTCAGAAAACGTTTTAATTAATAATTAATAAAACTTATGCACTTTATATAAACAGGTATTTCTTGTTTTAATTCATGCAAAGTTTTATAGGCAATGTCTCCATTATCTGTGGTGTAATTTCTTAAAATACAATTAGTACAAGTATTCATACAAAATAAAACAAGACAGAAACTGATTATATGCACAACATAATGACAAAGAGAAATCAAGATAGTTTGCAGGCTTTTTGTCAAAGGAGTGCAATTAGAGAAAAAAATATTTAGACCAAGTAAATTATTATTATTTTTTTTTCATTAAACAGGAATTAGTTTTTAAAAATTAGTAAACATATTACTATTTATACATTAAATGCATTCTTTTGCAAATAGTTTCATACTTTTTCCATTTGAAAATCATCAACAGGGTAGGTACTATTCCCCATTATAGTAGCTACTTTAAAAGTTTATAATTTAATATCTTAGAAATTGTGCTACACTTTCAATTTTGTAAGAGATTTGAGTTATTTACTTTTTATTTAATCTTTGGTTGCATTAATATAATACTGGTATGTCGCAATGACCTTGAGGGTCATTTTCCACATTCATAGGTCCTTATTGGGCTAATAATTAAAATCAAGATTGGGAAATTTTTCTGGTTATCAGAGGCAAGTAAAAGCAAATTCATTAGTCATCATTTATTTTTCCTAGTCTCTATTTTTTTATAAACCAGAAAAAAAGTTCATTAAAAAACAAATTAGGTCTTAAATTGAATCAAAACATAAAAACAATCAGTTTGAATTTAGAATAATAAAACTAATTAATGACATCAACCAATAGCACAGGCGGGGTTGCAGAAAAAAGGGACTGGGTGGCAAGTAATACAAAAATTTTTAGTTGTTACTTTTTCATATTTAGTTGCCACATGACGAGTGGCAACTGCTAATCTTGATCTTTAGATAATAGCAGTCTTTGTTTTGGGGCAAATAGAGCAAAAGAGACGCAAATACTTTTATGGGCTCCCAACCATTGAACTAAACCATTATTTTAGCCATTAGCTAAACGAATTTCAGCCATTTAGATCTCTCTACAAAGTAGGGGCCCTAAGATATGGCCTATTTACTAATCAGGCCCTTGAAGTATAATCACTCTATTCAAACAATAGAAGCTCTTAATAAGCTAGTAAAAATAGCAAAAATATTGACTTTTTGATAACCGTATATAAGCTTATTGCAAACACTGTTTTCAAAATTTCAATGGAAGAAAAATGTTTCAAGACAAAGTACATTACAGAAAAATTCATCACAGTTTCATTATCACTTAGAATTTCGTTAAGATTTGAATAATTTAGAGAGAAAAAAAAGTTTTGTAACAGATATAATTTCATACAGAAGAGCAAAAAAAAGTAAGAAATATGGTGATTATAGATTCTCTAAAATGACAACAAAATATTTATGAAAGAAGATATATGAAAAACAAGCTTAAAAAATGGAATTGAGAATGTAATGATAATAATGCATATATACATGAAAGACAAAATTTATACTGAAAAGGTAATAATTTCAAAGTAAAATGAAGTTTGTTTTTTAAACTGAAGATTTATCATTGAAAGGCAAAATATGAAAAAGAAAGAAAAATTAAAAGGAATCTGAACATTTAATTTAGACTCTGCATGTTAAAAAATGATCAAATTGCAAAATAACAATATCTTGAAGTGCTAAATGCAGTTAAGAAAGTTGCCATGAAAGAAAAGTTATTTATTTGTTAGGTGGGGGATGGAAAGTTTTGATTCAAAGCTGCAATAAACATTGCGCAGATTTACAAGCACTTTTATCAACCAGGCATTCAGAGCTTAAAAATATTTAATGTCTTAATTGTAATTATCAATTTATAAAATTATTTTTTTATATTAATAGAAAGTCAACAATGATTTAATAAAGACCACACAGAAGTACAAATCCTCTATGAAATTACTGGCTGTAGCTTTTGAATAGCTTCTTGAAGTAATAATGATTGACCTGAAGGCAGTTTAACATATACATCTTCAGTGATGACACGCCAAGACAGCATCGACTAAAATAGAATTTAATTCAATAAAGTGAATGCAATTAAAAGAAAAAAAAAGGATTAAGGCTTATAGATTTCAAATGTATAGCTCATTTTTGAAGGAAAAAGTGACAGGTATGAGAAGAAAGTGACATTTTTGAATCAATAGGTAGATTAACTCCATAACTTAGGAGTTACTACTAATGCTAATGCCTATGAAACTAGAAATATGCATAAAATTTTTCATGTATATCGTATTTTTTTGAAAGGTTTGTTTTAAATTTATAAACCAATTCCATTTGAAATTTTTATTGACACAGTAAATTCTTATGATGTTCTCTCATTTTTATGATACGAGGCAGTGAGAAGCAAAGAGATGTAAGTGCCAAACTTAAAAATTTGGAGAAAACCAGTATAAATGGAAGGTGAAACTCTCCTCTGTTTTGGGGCAAGAGGTAGTACTTTTAGCTCAAATAAATGCTGCTGTAAAGCATGATCTAGAAAAACTTTTCAATGAGAGCCTACGTAGTACCAGAACTTTAGACACGTTTCACCCAAAACTTAAAAATGTCCATTTAAATCCCTTTGCTTCTGTCACTACCTCAAACGCTTTCTGCTTGGAATATGCTACAAAACAACAGCAGTATCTTTAAAACGCTTACAAATGTTTGTCTGATGACATTAACTTGTAATATAAGAGTATTGATTTGTTCTCCCCCAGCAGTACTTAAAATTCTTCAAACGAAAATTATGCATTCCAACATCTATATGCTTATGAGAGATGAGAGTACGGTAAGGAAGGTTAGTCCTATTTTCTGAAAATATTTTAAAATGCATTCCCAAATGGTAAAACTGCAGAACAAAGTTAAAAAAAAAAAAAAAAAAAAAAAGATTGAATATTTAAATTTATTACTTTAAAGTTTCATTTTCTGAAATTTTTATACTTTTTTATGGTGCATCTTTATATTTAACTCTTTTTATTTCATTAACCCATTAATGCACACATACATTACAAAACCTAATGCAAATGAAACAAATATGAAATGAAATTAGTAAAACCAACAATGCATCAAACAACATTTAAAAGCCCACCAATAAATGGAATTAGGATATTTGTTCGGCATAGATTTTTTTTTTCTCAGTATTCTTACTACCATAGTATTCTTAATGGTATACATTTTTCACTGTATGGTACATTTTTTTCTACATAAGGGTTCGACTTAATGGTAAATTTTTTTTACATTGAATTTGTTCATCACAGTAAAGTTTTAATTAGAAAGTAAAAATTTTATCGATTTTACTAGCAAAATGATTTAATAACACTTGAAAATTAAACTAAATACAGGCTCAACAGGAATTTTAAAAAAAAGTTAAACGAATATTTTTTTTGAAAAGAAAATTTAATATTCTTTTCAAAAATAATAACTACTGACATGATCAGTCGAGTTTTCAAATCGCTTAAAAATGAAAAATTACTCCTTGTTTATTAAATTTTATAAAGTTCTGTGATTAGAAATCATTAAAATTCTTTAATTTCTTTATTTCACCATCGCTCTGTAAAACAATGTAAACTGACCATTCTGGACCTATCATTATACAACTGGCTTATCAAATATAATAGAAAAGAATGTTCCTAAGGACCTCTCATTGAGCTTACAATGCACTCGGTTAATGGAAAATATAAACATTTGATTTGTCAAACATAAATTACCTTTTTTTTGGGAGTAAGTGCCGCATTGAAATATATTTTCAAGGAAATTTTTTTTAATATATGCGCCGCACCCAACATTGAACAACTTAAAAGCACAATGAGTAGTAAAGAAAGCTGGAATGAAATGCAAATGGAAGAAATATTTTGAATTAACTAAACTATGTATACTTCACTGTAAATATGATTTTCTTTCCTTGGGAGGAGGCATTCGTTGGTGATCCCCAGCGAGGGATCCAGACACTTTTCCTCAATGTTACAATTGAGGGCCAATGTTAAACTCTCTGGCCCAAGTGGCACAAAAGTAACGATCGACGTAGGAACGACCTAGGCCGACATTCGAATATCGAACAATAACGGATAAGGTTCTTGAAACATATAGAACTATGTCGAAGTATATTTTTTTGCCGACTTGATTTAAAAAGTCATTTTTACTACTTATTTCTTAGTTTGAAATCAATTAATCATTAGCAAAAGCGTTTTTATAGAAACATTGATATTTATATAGAAATCAAAAGCAAAATAGAAAATTGCAAACATCGAGAAAAATGTTGTTTTATGTTAGAAAAAAATATTGAAACACTGACTTTTTTTACATGACGAACATACTTTTTCACTTTTTCTACATTAATCGTTATGTTGTGCTAACTGCCAGCAGCAGGACGATGTGGTGCCATCTATTGGCAGCATTTTCAACGTTTTTACTTGAACTTTTTTTTGCTTGAAAAAAAAAGACTATCCGCCGCACCCGTTATATGCGCCACATCAGCAATTTTTTTGCTTTTTTTTCTTGCATGAGCCGCAGCGCTTATTCTCGAAAATACGGTATATTGTACTCAAAGTATAAAAGCAGCTATTATGAAACATTGAAAACTATAAAAAAGTTAGCAGGAACACATTCAAATTCACTTCAAATCATTTTACTTTAGCTCATTACTAATCATACCTGAAATGACTGGGAAAGATTTTCATTCCCACTGTAATGAATATGCCACAACTCCACCTCTCGCCAAGCTTGGTCTGTGTTCCACGGATCATCCATATACCCACGTTTCACCATTTCACATTTGACTTCTAGAGGTATTTCTTCATCTTCCTGCAGAACTTCACAGCAGTTCTTGAAAAACTACATGAACAAAAAATTTTCCTTAACTTTAATAAAATAGATAAATTAAAAAAATATTTTAGATTATAAGGTTCAAGTACATAAATTCAAAGATTCACGTCACACCAAAGAATCTCAAAACACTTTTTAACAAGTTTAAGAAAATAGAAGTGTTACTTACATTTAACATATTTTCTTGTGTATCCCAAGGAGAAGGATTTAGTTCCTTGGTTTTAAACAATGATCTTATCACATCATATTTATGCTCTCCTGGTACAAAACCCTAGAAAATACATTCATTGTAGCACAGGGGATGTCTTATAAACGTAAGTACAAACTTTTAAGATGGATAGAGACCATGAAAATATAAATAAAACAAAAAATTAAAATGATAAATAAATAAATAAATAAAAGAAGAGAAAAAGAATTGAACTCAGGACAGGCTGCAGGGACAAAGTAGTCATAAAGGAATACTATTTACTAGTGGCACCCGCAAGACTTTGCCCGTAGTAGAAAATTAAAAGGTCATTTGGTTTGCCTGTATATTAACAAATAATGGAGGATGAATTTCTCACCAATTGGCTATGTTAAATGGCTCACCCATGTTACAGTTCCACATTATGATGATTTCGTAATTTACTATTCCAGGTTGTGATCATTTGTCTGGAAAAAGTTTCTTAAAATTAGAATATAAAAAGAACGAAATCGAATTTTCGAAAAATCGCTTCGAGGTGCACACTCCCATGCTACAAACTAACTTTGTGCCAAATTTCATGAAAATCGGCGAAACGGTCTAGGCACTATGTGCGTCACAGACATCCTACAGACAGACTTTGAGCTTTATTATTAGTAAAAAAGACAAATTAAAGGAAAAATCTTTATCAAATACATTTTGTACAAATGGAGTACTAGAGAATTGCAGTGCGTGATATTACAATAGTGGCTTATATTTACATCATAGAGGTAAAAGCAGTCAATCAATGAAAAAAAAATATAATTAAAAAAAATAATTAATTTAAAAAGTACCAAAGAGTGAAATAAGTGGCAACAAATTCAATTTCAACGAGGAAATTTTTCTCTTCTTCGTATTGTATGCGTGCTATACACGCACAAAAATGCTGAACATATGAGATGTCATGCTGATCAAGAAAGGGTTCATTAGACAACGCATAATCATGATTGTCCTTTGGGTACATGATTGAATATCAAAGAATTTTTACAAATACAGTAATATTTCTAAACTATACACGGGGTAATAAATAATTTACCTTTAATACACCATTAAATATAATTATAATGTTAAGTAAGTACAAGAATGTAAAATATATATTTACACCGGGTAGAGACAAGTGATCTCTTCTTTCTCCTCGCATTAGCACCACTTCAAGATTCTGTCTTCCACTTTTCTGCCATCTGGAAAAAGGAAACACTGTTACTGTAAATTTTAGCATTTAGATGAGAAATTGTAAATCTATAAAGGACATCCGAAATAAAATGAACAGCTAAAATATACATTACAAAAAGAAGTCTGTCAAATATTTTTGTCAGGAATCTTCTTTCATTAATTTTTTTTTATTAGTTCAGTAAATTAAATGAAAACTAAAAAAAAAAAAGTCAAACATATATATATATATATATATATATATATATATATATATATATATATATATATATATATATATATAATTTTTTTTATTTAGTTGCTGCATATGGACCAAGTAAGAATGTGCAAAAATGCATTTAAAAATATAAAAAGATAAATGAATAAAATAATAATCATGAATATCTTTGTTACTAAAAATAAAGAACAATGAATTAAACCCAAGAAAGAACAAAATATGTGTCACTTGAAACTGGCTATCTTTTTTTCAATAATAACAATGTTTTTTAAAATCCAACATATACACAATTTTTTTATTCAGTCGCCACATCAGCAAACTGCAAGTTGTTCCATTTGGATTCAAAGATTCACGTCACACCAAAGAATCTCAAAACACTTTTTAACAAGTTTAAGAAAATAGAAGTGTAACTTACATTTTCTTAAACTTGGT
Organism: Uloborus diversus; assembly: GCF_026930045.1. Classification (NCBI taxonomy): domain Eukaryota; kingdom Metazoa; phylum Arthropoda; class Arachnida; order Araneae; family Uloboridae; genus Uloborus; species Uloborus diversus. Next base: position 114,186,372 of record NC_072739.1, on the reverse strand, counting down.
GTTCTAGCTCTCCAGATAATGCAACAACCATTGCATTAATCTAGCAATAGTCACTGCTACAACAAACTCATAAATTTAGCTTCAATAAAATATGCTCATATATTTCCCGAATTTTTTGACCTCAACCAACATTACATTCCAGGGTCCTTCATACCTACCACTATACAGACAGCTCCGTTTTTTTTTTTTTTAAACTGGACCAGGAGACGAGCAATCCCTGATCTAGCACCCTCACACTTGAAGGACTTAGTGACCACAAACATATTAACGTGCCCCAATCACCTCAATCCACACCACCCCATATCTACCCATACACATGGTTTAACCAGTTGGATGAGCCTTAATGACAACTTTTTTTAAATCCAAGCCAAGAGCTGAGCATCAACTAATCCTCCGAAGCTATTGATTTGGAATGGGAATTTGGAGCACTTGGTGACCACAACCTCCAGTTAGCATTACAAATGCAGAGGTCACACAGTCTTCGAATACCTAATATCGAACCAGTAAATTGTTAACAAAAGCCCACCACCTTAACAAGTGGACTACTTGGCCTCCACTCTAACACAAATTGCAAACTTCTTTCAAAGTAAAACACAGAAAACATGAAAATATATAATGCACAATACAAAACCTGTGCAACATTACTCTCTCTTTGCTCTTTTTCTCTCATTTTTCAAAATAGCATTCCCAGAACCCTCCCCCCCTTTTTTTGTCACTGTCTACTTTTATAGTTTGGATAATATTTTAGAGCACTTTTTGAAATTAATGCATAAGAGAGAGAGAGTAAAAATAAAGCTTAAACTAACATAGCTCACATTTGTTTAGGCTTCAAAAAAGAAATCAGGAACTAAATCTTGTAGATGTAGCTAAAAATTGCAACTAAATAATGTTTTCTTGGTATTACATAAAATAATTCTTAATAATGATGATAAATATAAATCTATAATCTTAGCAAGATCAATCAGAATATTAAAAAAATATATACCTGGAAATTATTATCAAGACATAATGATTAGGGCCCCAACGAGGTAATGCTCCACGACCTCTTAAACCAGTTCTTCCATAAACATTTCTAAAATGAAGAAAACATTAGATAACAGATTTGTGTTTTAGCAATTGCAAGATATCAAGAAAGTGAATGAAAAAATTTAAAATATATTAATAGATTTATTATGGAGGTAAACTAACATAAATATAGCTGGAAACAAAATTCAAAAGTAGGGAAGGAATACAAGTTTCCCCCAACTGCCTTCATTTTATTGATGACATAAAATTCCACATTATTATTATTTTAATGTGTCTTTTTCTTGAGTTTATATGATAAAAAGAATGAACTGAAGTGAATTTTATGAATATATTTCAACTGCACTCTTTATTTAGTTTGAATAATTGCATAGCACTATAAAAAAAAGTTACATATTGTCCAAGTTTGGTTAAGGTTGACACCACTGCTTAAAAAAAAATAAAATAAAAAAATAAAAAAATAAATAAATAAAAAAAAAATGTAATTGATACAATTCCAAGCTTTTGATTTAGGTTTCAAATAATAATAATAACAAATAAAAAAAATCCTTGGAAATTATTTTAAAAAAATGGTCATGAAATTGTTTAATTACAAATCATGAATATTAAGCAATGCTTACTTCTAATAAAATAAAGGGAAAAACATTTTTTGAAAAATCAATATTGAAGAAATATAACTGATCAAAGAAACTAATTAACATCATTTTTAAAGCCTGTCACATCAAATATTCACATATGAATGCCTACCTGGGCACTCTTTCACTATCTAACTGATAGATAACATCTGTTCCATTTTCACCAGTAACCCAAGATGTTCTGTCAATGCTAATTCCAGCAGGGTTTGAAGAAATACAATTCCATTGAAAGACTGGAAGCCGACTTTCTTCAACTCCCTGAATTTCTCGCAACCTGTTTAAGATAAGGAAATTTAATTTGGGGATATAAAAAGGGATAAACATCAAAATGAAACAAAAAAATAGGTTTGTACAGTAAAATGTTAATAACACTTGATTTATTTATATTTTTGTCCTTTTAAAAGTCATTTGTTTGTTGAGAGGAAACAAAACAAAGATAATTTAAATATTTTCTGTCATGCATTACATCTAAAGCTAATCATTAGCAGTTTATCAAACAATGATTTTTTTACAAAATCTTCATTGTTCTATTAAAAGATTTTCAGCATATTTGCAACACAGAATTTTTGACTAAGAAATAAGAATGCCTCTTTTTTGTTTTCTCCTTAGGCAACAGCAAGGAAAATATTATAAAACATCCTTAGAGTGATATAAAACTAAGAGTTAATTCAAACATTATTTCTTGTACTAATAGAGCAGAAGAAACTATGCTTGGCAGGGCCAGCTAAATAAACTAATACTCTGTAGAACAATGGAATTCAAGAGCTTCTACCAAAATGTATTGTAACGAATCCGATGTGACTTCCAACTTTCTTGAAAGGACGACACAGCTAGTGAGAAAAACACAGGAAATTTATTTACACTATGTACAGGAAAGATCGTTAACAACTGCTAAATTAATCATCAGCAATTAAGCAAATATCACTCAACTTCCAAATACGCAAAAATGCAGCTCAAAAGGCTTCACAAAACAGAGCAATAAATGCTCTCCAGCGTTCCGCTGCAACGATTCACCAGCAAAAACTCCTTCCGCTGCAACGATTCACCAGCAAAAACTAACTCGAAAACTGACTTTTTATCATGCGGGTCGCTATTTATACACATCGAAAAGTTTCCACAATATTCCAAAAGATTCCCGAAAATCGTAGACTGTTATTTTATTTCATTCATGAATTTTATCATTCAGAAATGAGGGGACTGTATACTTCAGCCGAACGTACGGGGACTGTATATTCATTACCAGAAACTATTTACAGGTTACGTTACTACAATAATTTTAGATGAAAGATAATTTATAACCGCCAAATTTAGACAAATTAATCACAAAAATAATTACTAGTATCTACAGAATTGTAACAGTATGTTTACCCTGATAATTTTCAGTTCAAAAATATCAAATGGTTCTTCTTTATAATTTCCAACACTAACCAAATTTCAACTTTCTTCATTTTAAAAATAGCTATTATTGCGCTAAGCATATGGTCACAGGTATAGTTATATGGGATGTGGGAAAAAACTTTATTTTTATTTATTATTATTTTTAATCATCTGGAAAACTTTATGAGATTTAATCCATTTTGCTTAACACTAAGACAAAAAATTACAGCTATAAATCAGCAAATATTTATTTTTTTGTGATTGCAATGATTATACTGCCAATATAAAAAACATGTTTTTCTTGTAAAGAATAAACATACTGTATAAAAATCTCAGGAGGGTCCAAGGTTATACTTACAATAAAATGTCTTCATCAACATAGCATTGCAATGCAAGAGGGAAATCTGTTTTCGGTCTTGTGTAAGCAACAGGATCATAATCAGTCCACATAACTTCCCAAGGGACGTACTTATCAGGTACAGGATAACGTTGCACACGAGTGCCAGGGTAAGGAGTGTGGCGTGACAAAATATGAATAGAAGTGTAGGCTTGCAGTCCTTTTTCTATAATTAAGATGACATTTGAGTATTAGGAGTAAATACAGGAACTGATGCTACAAAATACGAAATGCAAAAAATAAATACAAAATGGCACCAGAGACAAATACAGTTAAGATATTACGGTATTCAAAAACTAATAGAACATGACTGAAAAAAATAACTTTTCTTTTGAGTAAACTTATTTATTAGTCTTTGAAAACATGAGTAATGTTCACTAAATTTACCAAAGACAAAAAGGCATTCTTTTATTTTTAAAGAAAATATTAAATGCAGTAAAACATTTTTCAAAAATTTAGATGAATGAGAATTAGAAATTACAAAATCTGAAAATGCATCAATACCTTAATTGTAAGAACAGGAAAAAAAAAAGGAAAAAGAAAATCATTTGAATCCCTGGACCTACAGGTGAATTCCTGGTTATCTTATACTGCATTGACTTAGGGATAAATTATTGTAAAAAAAAAATACATAAAATATTTCTCTGCCTCCCCAAGCAGCGATAATCTTCTCGATTAAAAGCCTAAAAAATAAAGAAAGGTTCTAGGTTTCATTAAAATTAATATAAAAAAAAAAGTGCATATTACAAAAATTGTAAAAGATAAATGTAACAGGTAAACTTCCCAATTTAATGACGGAAAACAGACATTCAAAATTTCACATACTTTTAAAATAAGAACTAAACTAAAATGATTTGTATAAGATATTAATGATTACTAATAGCTATTTTTAACAGTAATAAGAATTCAATATTAACAATGATTTGATCAGTTACTTTAAATTACAACATATTCAAATACTGCAAAGCTCTCAATATACGAGTATATATATTTTTTTAATTAGAGTTTTCATCCCCTTTGATATTTTTACTAAGTGCCAAATTGATGTGATGTAACTTAATGTAAGTTCATTTTAAAAAACTCAAAATTTACTTAACTCAAATTTTTAGACAACTATTTTGTAAGATCTTTCCCAAATTTGTTTGTTCATTATAATGTTGCTCTTCTTTAACCTTCAGTGTTTTGAGGAAATCTAACTAATCTTCCATGAAAGTTAAGATATCGTATTAAATGTAGTAATACATTTTTTGCACATCTTTTGTATATGGGTCATTCCATGTCAAGTGATCCAAAGTTTTTTCATCAAATTTTTTGATTTCTTTGAAATTTGGCTCATTGATTGTACCCTCCAAGATAATTAAAAGTCCAAATTTTTAGATTTTTACCTCTTTTATTTTTTTATTTACAAGACTTTGATTTTTGGAAAACCCTCCTTTTTTCATGGATGCTTGAACATAAAATGGACAATAACTCAGCATCAAATATAGATAGAAAGATTTGGCAAAAAGCATTTTCAAGTACATTAGTTACTGTTTAATATTATATGCAACATAACTAATTTTGTAAACATTTTCATTTTTAAAAATTTAAATTTAAATTTGAAATCCTCAAAAAACATATAATGAATTAAAAAAAAAAAATTCCCCAAAAAATGTTGTGTATTTTATCTTTATTTGTACAAAATTTCAAATTAGGATCTCAATGGGATCATATTTTTATGAACTTTTGAATAAAATTTGACTTAAGAAATAATGATTTTCCAGATTCTATTGATAGTTAAATATGGGGCTCTCTTACTGGTGATGGTCTAGTGAGTAGTAAGTAAAGATGACTATGCTTGATATGAGCTGGGATGAACTTGTCAACTTGTAGATTGGTAAGCCCCCCTCCCCCATCACAATTTATCTTTTTTTTTCAAAACTGTTTTCAAAAAAAAAAAAAAAAAAAAAAAAGGAGGCTGGTACGTAAGAGTAAAACAAATGTTTCCAAACATCAGAAGCGACTGAGGCTCATAAACAGGGGGGGGGGGGGGGATCACAAACACTAAAAGTTGGGGAAACTTTAACAGACAAAGAGAACCAGAAACCAGTGGTATACTCTAAATACGCCATATGTTCTCAAACATTTTTTAGACATATTATGCATAAGATCAATACACATATTGTGTATAATGAATTGCTGGGAGTATACCCTCAGAAAAATTGATGGGAACAGGGGCGTAGCTAAGGGGGGGGGGGGACAACCCCCCCCCCGAAAGGTTACTCCGGAAAAAAAAGGAGAGAGAAAGAAGAAAGAGGAGAAAGAAAAGAAAAGAAGAAAAAGAAAAAAAAAATCAAAACGACTTTTTTCTGAGTAACAAAGGTCAAAAATTCACTTCGCTTCCGCCCCCCCCCCCCAATGTCATTGAAAATCTGCTCCATGTGTGACCCTCAAGCATAAAGACGCTTCCCTCTGCTGCGACAATTTTTTGATAATTGAGTGAAATTTGACACTTCGCTTTAGAAATGAGATTGATTAGTTAAATCCACATATATGCAACCTTTCTTTGTCATAGATTCTGCAAATTGTTAAATATGTTTAATTTTATGAGCCGCGCAGTGGGAATATTGCATACAGTCGAATCTATATTTCGAATTTCACATTAAAGAAAAAAATCGAGATAAAGAGGTTTTGAGATACGGGGGCTTTAAGAAACTTTTTATAGAAATTTGAAATATGATGGTGAAAATTTGAAATCAATAATAAAGACAATATGCACTCTTGATTAAAATTCCTCTGTATTAATTTTGTTAGGTATTTATTCCTTTATTACATTATTAAGTGCTTTATTGCGATTTTTTAAGGAATCATTTTGACAGTAAAAGAAACTTTAAGCATATCTTTTTCAAGAAAAAGTCTTTTATTGCTTTTTGGTCCCCGATTTTTTTTTTTTTTTTTGATTCATTATTTATCCTCTTGAGGTTAGCAATTGCTGCAAATCTAACTTGGCCAGTATTCTACGGTTTTCTTTTTTTCATCACTTGAAAAAAATTTATACTTTCTTTTCACTCCTATCATTTTGGTTTTCTAAGGAATCACAATTTTAAGAAAGAGTGCAACCAAAGAACAGTACTAATGCAGATAACAGAGCGAAATGGCTTTTAACTTGAATGACCTTTAACCATGAACTTGAAATGTTCATCTTACATGTCAAACCTGTGAATTTCACCCTTTACTCTTCTTCCAAGAAAGTGCACGAAACGACTGTCCTTTTGTTAATCTCCCTGGGAAAGCCTATTCGTGGAACGCATTTCTCCCTTTTTTCCTGCCTCCTCAGCTCTTGAAGACAATAGGGAAGTTTTCGATTTTTCAATTTTATTTTTATATGATAGAGTAACATGTATGAACATCATAGGTGAAAATTTTTTTGCAATACGATAAGTAGATTTTTTAAATTAATTTTTAAAGTTCAAGCGCTTGTGACGTCAAATGGCATAGGAAGTGATGTTATGCGCTCTTCCGATACGGAAGAAGCCGAAGGACATGCAGTTGGCTTCGAAGGCGAAACGTAAAAGGCTTATCTCCTTGCGTTTCTGGAACATTAAATCTCTCATCCTCTCGGAAATATTGGAATATCATCATTGATGTTACTTGAGGAAGATTATTTAGATTGTGCTTTAACGAATCCGGCCTCCATAGTGTGTTTAAAAGGATTATTGAATTTCTAAAAAATAAAAATATCAGCGCGCTCAAAATGTCCGTACGAAAACAAGGGATCTTCGGCGGAAGGCTGCCCATTAGTGGTGCCCTGTGACGTAAGCTCGTGACGTTTCAGAAAAGCGCACTTTTGCTCGTGGATTTTCAAAAATTCATTAAAAATCAATCATGGTGTTTTAAAATTCGGCAATGATTGCATTTTTTAGTTTTGAGGGTTAATTAACAATATCCAATAGTCAAAATATGAACATTTAATAGGTTGCAACTTCCCTATTCTTCTGTTTGAGTTGAAGAAAATGTTTTTGTTTGCTGCTTTAAAGATCATTGGGCTTCGAATCCAAAAATGATAGCATAACCGGAATTCGAGACGATAGAGGTTTTTGTTGGTCTGGTCTTATAATTCAAGAAGTCTTATTTTATTTTATTTCATAATTTTAGTGCAAACCAAGTTGGTAAAAATAGTCTTTATAGTCTGACCACCGATGAGATTGAAAGTTAAACATCCAGTTTACAGGCAGAAATGGAAGTATCTATTAGCTTTTAGGGATGCCAGCTTTTGTAGGTGTGTGTCAGCCTCTAAATTAAGCAGTCACACTGAAATGAACGGAACACGCTCATCAGATATGTGATTTCCCCCTGATTTGGATCGACTGGTTTTGACAAGACGTTAGTAGAAAATTTCACTTTAAATTAAGTGGAGGGAAAAGAAAAAAAAAAGTTGAATTTTCCCATAACATTGAAAAAAAAAAATGCTTTTGTTTTGTTTGACACAAGTATCGGAATTGGGGCACCCCATTCCAATCCAAAGTATGTAAGATTCACCTCCCTCTTATTTTTTTAATACTAAAAACATTTACATATTATATATATATATATATATATATATATATATAAAAGAAGTAACCCCCCCCCCCCCCAAAAGTCGGGTCTAGCTACGCCTCTGGATGGGAACATCACTAAATAGAACCCCACTAATTTGCAGCTTTTTTTTCCCCCGAAAATGGGATGGTAGAGTGAGGGGGGCGAGGCAATCTGGAATGAAGCTTAACAACATGGAAGGTTATGCTGAAAGGAGCAAAGTTTGTTCGATCTATAACTGCTTTTAATATATGTATAGATAGATCTTGTCGCATTACTCTCCTTCACAACAGAAATGAAAAAGAAAACAAGCAATAAAGAAAAGTAAAAACAGCTGTTCTCCAGATGTTGTAGAAAGTTATGTGTGGACAGACATACGGTCTAATCCTTTGATTTATTTGTAGTTTTGTGTGAAAAGAATGGAAAAACATTAAAACAACGTGGGGGAAACACTATTTCACTATGATCTAGGCGCAAATTATTTCTTTCCTCCTTCCGAAATTAAGGGTTGGTGCTGGGGTAGGGGGTAGGGAATGAAATGAATCATAACTTTAATTATCAGATATTGAATTAATCAAGTACACTTTTGTGAAATTATGATCTAGAAAGAAACACTTAGTCTGAAAAAAAAAAGAAAACATATGGGGTAAAAATAATTCTCAATTCAATCCTCAGGTAAAGCATGATACTAGTATAGTGTTAATCGTATGTATGGGTAGGGGGGAATGTATATACTTATCAAAAATTTAACTTTTCCATTATTTGATAAACAATATTGTGTAAAGAATCTATGAAAAAAAAAAACTTATAACAACAAATAATAAAATGAATGAAAAGAATACACATCAAAATTTGAAAGTTATTAACAAGTTGCAGATTTTGAATGTTATTCAAAACACATATTTATTCATAGACATACTTATTCAATAAGTATGTCTTTTCAATGTTCAATTCAAGAAGGAATTGTAACAAGCTTGATCTGCTCATCTTATGGAACCAAAGCAACAATTACCTACAACACAAAATTGGGAGTAGGGCACTCAATATTACCATGCATTTTTTCAGTGAGATGTTTTATATTTTCTAGATAAACATGAGAATGTGTCATCATGCGATCCAGTTCCTTAATACGACTTTTCAACTGATGCATAATTTTCTTTTGATAGTCAACGTCTTCAGTTATTGTCATCATTCTGTGAAAATAGAAAAGCCACATTTGAGAAAGTTGCGAACAGGAAAGTGCTAAATGGAGACATTTTAGTCATCAGTAGAATTCAGTTCCAACTAAAGCATTAATTTAAACTCAGTTGTAAAGAAAAAAAAATGTTTTTGAGTCTTACACTTCCATCTGCTTTTTAAATATATGTTTTTCATTCTCTTCCTCTTCTTTCCTTTTACTATACTCTAAAGCTAACTGACGCCAGTAATTATAATCTTTTTCAGATAATCGATGGCCTTTGGCTGCATCAAAAAACACATTGATATCCTATAACAAAAAATTAGTTTTTAATTTAAATTTGATTCAAGCACTTGAATTTACATGAATATACATGAATGCAAGATAACACAAAATGCACCTATTGCTCAATTAAAAAAAATGACTGACAAGATAGCAAAGGGTCTCCTACACATATAACGAGAAAAAAGTAATAGTTAAATAGTCTTACTAAAAGAAAATGCAATGCTTACAATATAACTTCCATTTAACGATTTCCTCAATTTAATGATACAGTTAACTGGTCCGCATTTGACTGTATTAAGTGTCTACGCTCCTCAATTTAACAATAACTTTAAACCAGTCTCTTAACACTAGGAAGGCCGATATTGATATACCTTGAACGGCTGGAAACGGCCAAAGTGACCGTTCTTTAAAAGAAGCTGTAAAACTCGCATAAAAATATCTAAAACTAAGGAAAGCATTTATATTACTTGAAATACACCGCCAACTCACTCATTCCTGCCAAGGACTGCACAAAACTGCAGGCCTCGGCTGGAAGGCAGGTATATGCAGTAAGTTACTGCCCTAAAGCCAGGGCTAAGGCAGAAATACATGAAATACACCACCAGCTCAGTCAATTCCAGCCGAGGACTGCAGTTTCGTGCTTATTGACTGAGTTGGCAGAGCATTTCATGTATTTCTGCCTTAGCCCTGGCTATAAGTCGGTAACTTACTGAAAAGCATTTATATTAGTTTAAATATGACTTATAAATTAGTTTAAATTACATTAAAACATTTATTTAAAAAAAATGTAACATTGCAAAAGTCGATGTCTTTGCGATCATGGAGGTGAATCTCACAACAGAAAATAAAAATTTTTATTCCGTTTGTTGGGTATACTTTACACGTACTTACAAAATCTAGACAGGTGGCTAGTGGCATATTGATAGGAGTAAGAAGAGAATTAACAGTTGATTTCCATTCCATCAAATCCATTGGGACTAGTAATGATAAAAGCGAGGTGACCCACTTAGATGTTTGGAAATGTGGAGATCACTATAAAATCTTGGCCATATACAGTACCCCTGGTAATTTTCCTGACTTTTCCTATGTTAACATTTCAAAACACTCTATCTTCCTAGGAGATTTTAATGCCCATTCTCCCTTATGGGCCTATTGTCACACAACTGATGCTGGAAAGAGAATCCAAGACCTCCTCAATTTGACTAATTTTGAATTAATATATGACAAAAAGGATCCAAATACTTATCAACACTACAGTGGCAAGGGTTATAATCCAGACATATTGATGGTTATTGCTGATTTATTTAATTTCACTAAATGTACAGTTTTGTGTGACTCTGGATAAGGGCACAGGCAGGTACTTGAAAATCGAAATACCCAAGGCTGTACAGAGGTCATTCTCTCAATCAAAGACCTCCTGGAACTTTAAGAAGGCAAATTGGCCTCTCTTTACTGCAATGTTAGAAAATGATCTCAGCCATGGCAACCTTGATTTTTCCTTATCCCCTAATGGTATTGACAAAAGTATGAGAGATATTATTGGAAAATGCATTAAGAAAGCTATCCCTAGAGGTAGGCAAAAGAAATATTGGTCTTTTTGGACTGATGGCTTAACAGCAATGAAAGCTAAGAGAGACAGAGTGAGGTGAAAGGCAGAGCTGAGTACTCGCCCCAGTGATGTTCAGACTTGGAGAAAACATGCTGCTCTATTTAGGAAAGCCGTAAATGACTAAACGATCAACAGATAATGAATTTATTTCGAATATTGATTATCAAAACGACGGTAAGAAAACCTATAAATTTACTGGCAACCTAATGAATCAACCTCTTAACTCTCTGAAACAGTCTTTTATGATTGAAAATAAAAGGTGTTAAATGATCGGGGTTTCTGCAGCTCTCTGCAGAAACCCCGATGCAAAAATGCATATGTCCAAGGTCAAACGGAAAACTAGACTTCTGCAGGCGAATTTTGAATTTAACACTGATTCTGTTTTTGAGATTCCCATTACCAGAGACAAATTGATTTATGCCCTAAGAAATCTTCCATGTGATAAATCTCCTGGAGGAGATAAGATCAGAGTGGCGACAGGAATTGTGAAAAAAAGTTCCCTGACTTTTCCCTGATTTCCCTGATTAAGTTCACCAAATTGCCCTGATTTACGTTACCAATGATAATGGTTTTCTTTCTTTGTTTTACTTGAAATCCATTGTATGTTTGTATAAAATGCAGTATTTTAAACGTTTGAAGTTGTGTAAAGTTGTTGAACTAAAGATATATTTTAAAAAGATGCTACTTTTTTAATAAAATGGTTAAAAAAAACATATCAAGTTAAGTTTTTGGAAAAAAAAAACCCTACAAAACAGTATATTAAATTTTTCTACATGGAAAGATTATAGAATTTTTTTAAAAAAATATTTTACTTCCAGGAACCACTTAGCATAAGAATTTTAAGAAACTATTAAAATCACTCTTAAAAACATGTGTGCATTTCTGATTGAATTAAAATGTAATTGAATTTATTTTGAACTAAATTTTCAAACAGTATAATAATTGTTGCAAGAATAAAAGTAATAGTGAAAGCATAGAAGTAATGTAGTTATTCTTATATAACTAATTGACATATTTATGCAAAACAGATGAAACCATTTGACATCCATTCAAAGGGAGCTTTTCTCTAATCAAGAACATAGGTTTTAATGAATGAATACAGCATTTTAACAATACAAAATAAAGATATTTACTTAAGTACACAAGTTAACTCTATTTCAAATGATTTTAGTATGTAACGAAAAAAACTCTTAGATTGCTTTTGTAACAAACAACTTTGAAATGCAAGGGAAAAAAAGAAAACAGAAAAAAAAAAGCAATTTGTTAATTTCAAAACATATAAAAGAAGACTACAACTTGGTTATAAATTAAAAGAATCATTAAAGTCTGAAGGAAAGAAAACCTTTATAATCTGCGGCGGCAACAAATAGTATAATGGCAAAAAAGTTTTTTTTACTGAAAGTTCAATTTTAGCAATTAAATTAAAATTGCGAAGAAGTAATAACTTTTAAGCTTTTATCAGTAATCATTCAAAAACCAAAGATTTCTTCTTGAAATCGTAATTACAGTAGGATAATTACTTTAAGACAATGGAATAAAGGCAAAGGAGCTAAGGCATTAACAAAGGTTTCCTCTTTGCCTGTATGGTTGTTTATTTTACGTAGCCTTGAAAACGTGAAAGGAAACTTCAAGCTAGGTAAAATAAACAACCTAACAGACACTAATGCAATCTTAGGAAGTTCATCCTGTGGTTAATAAGTAAGATTCAATACTTTGACGTTGAGAAAAAAAAGATGCACCAATATGCAGCAGTGTATAATCGCACCTCATTAATTTTACTTTTTTTTTAAACAGATAATTGGCGGAAAATGTGTAGGGAATTAGAATACTTAATTTTGTAATGCAAAAAAAAAAAAAAAAAAAAAAACTTCATAAAATCGATTTTCCCTGATTTTTTGATATTTTTCCAAAATTCCCTGATATTTCCCTGATTTCTCCCTGATTAATAAAGTTTGCTGACTTTTCCCTGATCTCCCTGATCTGTCGCCACCCTGAAGATCCATTCTGAATTCCTTGCCACCTTGGCCCTAGAGCTTTTGATACCATCCTGATTTTTTTCAATTCAATTTGGAAAACCGGCATTGTACCAGCTGACTGGAGATCTATTATTATACCTATAGGTAAGAAGGATAAAGATTTTGATAATCTTAATAGCTATAGACCGATCTCATTAACTAGCATAGTGGGAAAGGCTATGGAGAAAATAATTGTGAGAAGATTTGACTACTATTTAGAATCGAATGAAGTATTGGCCGAAGAACAGGCGGGGTTCAGAGGTCATAGATCTACTAACCAACATGTGGTTCTTTTGAGTCAATGTGTCAAGGACGTGCTGGATAACAGCCAGATCCTGTCAGCTATTTTTGTTGACTTAAAATCTGCCTATGACAACATATGGCGAGAGAACCTTTTATATAAACTGTCAACTCTGGGTATTAGGGCAAATCTTTTTAACTGGATTCGAGCCTTCCTTTGCCAGCACTCGTGTAGAGTTAGATACCACAGTGCATTGTCAAGATCCAAGATACTAAAGACATGCTTCCTTCAGGGAGCTGTCAGCAGCTGTTCCCTTTTCAACATCTATATTAAAGATCTGATTTTGAAACTAAGAAATATTCCGGACGTAAAATGCCTATTATGCGCTGATGATCTGGTTTTTTTGGACAATCTCTAAGAAAGTGAAAGCAGAGATAAAACTTAGTGAATAAACTCTCTCTCCTGCTTTAACTGCTTTGGAGGACTGGTGTGACACTAATAATACAGAAGTAAATTTAAATAAATCCTTCTGTCTGAATTTTTAACTCTATGCATCATTCATCGGACCTACAACTGTTATATAAGAATACCTTGATCCTCACTTGTGACAACTTCAAATATCTGGGAGTGATGTTTGATCGTAAGCTGACATAGAAACCCCATGTTAAGGACATTATCAATCGTGCTGCAAAAAAGATAAGTGCCCTTAAGCGCCTTGCTGGGACAAGATGGGGCTGTAATCCAGTGTTGCCAGATGGCCAAACCCAGATTTCCCCAATTCCTTTCCAACTTTTCCCCCAAAAGCGATGTTTTCTATCAAAATTCCCGAAATTCAAAAATTATTTTTTCCACTAATATTTTCATAAAATAAATCGACTTCCTCTGATATTTTTGTCTCTTGAAAAATTTTTTTTCCCCCAAATAGCTAAATTTTCTTATAAAATTCCCCAACTTTTTTTTTTCTTCCCATTTTCGCTTTTTTTTATATTGTCTTTATCTTTTTATTTTTTTATATCTTTACTAATAATAAAGCTGAAAGTCTCTCTCTCTCTGTGATGCGCATAGCAACTAGACCATTCGACTGATTTTCATGAAATTTGGCAAAGAATCAGTTTGTAGCATGGGGGTGTGCACCTTTAAGCGATTTTTTGAAAATTCGATTTTGTTCTTTCTTTTATTCCAATTTTAAGAACATTTTCCCCAGCAAAATTATCATAAGATGGACGACTAAATTATTAAGTTATCATAATGTGGAAACTGTAGCGTGGGCAAGCCAATTGGTGAGAAATTCGTCACGTATTATTTGTAAATATACAGGGGAACCAAAATAACTTTTAGTTTTCTACTACAGGCAAAGCTGTGAGGGTGTCACTAGTCATAAATACAAATGCCTGACCGAGAGATAAGAAATAACCAAATATTTTTTTCTACTCACATTTAGTACTCTGCTTCTCTATGTACATTTAAACTATGAACTTAGTACATATTTATCAAAGAACATTCTTCATCACCCTCACTTATTTTTGCCTGTTTCACGTATCAACTAGTTACTCACGCAGAACTATTAATGCAAATTCCGTAGCATAATATTCCACATGATACGAAATGCGAATTCCATCAAGTTGAGCAAAGCTAAACCAACACTGTTTGTAACAAATAATGTAACTACCAGATGTCAAGACGCAAATTTAATTACAACCCCCTCCCCCCCCCCCAAGGTTTTCCTCCCCAGGTTTTCCCCAAGAAAATTTTTTTTCCCCAAAGAATTCCCCTCAAAACCCATTTCCCCAAAATTTCCCCAGAGACCACCAGATTTCCCCAAAATGGGGAAATTTCCCCCAATCTGGCAACACTGCTGTAATCGTAAAACCTTGTTCGGACTTATCATATGTTTATACATCCTATAATGACTTACTGCTGTGAACCGCTTGCTGTGGCTGAGCAGAGAGTGCTCGACTCTTTAGAAGTGGTCCAGAACCAATCCTTGCGGATTGTTTCGGGGGCAGTGAAAACCACTTTCATAGAAGCCATGCTTCTGTTGACTGGTGATGGGCCCCTGGGAGCTTTAATTCAAGAAAAAGCCTTAATTCTTCGGAAAAACATTATTCGAGTTCATGGTTGCTTGTCACTATGGAAAGAGACCAGTAGAAACTTAGCAAGAAAACTAAAAACCTAGATGGGCTTCCTTCAGGGAGTTTTGCGGCTAAAAGACGCATCACATTTAAACCTCGAACCAGAGTGTCTTGTTCCATTGCAGAACCCACAGTCCTGGCCTTTGAAGTGTTGGGCACTTGCTTCCTCGAACCTGAGTGGTTACGGATTTACACCAATGGGTCCCTTCTGCCTGATAGCGAAAACGCAGGTGCCGTTTACTCCAAGCTGTTCTCATTTTATGTCCCTGTCGGAGGAGGTACTGCGTTTGACGGAGAGGTTGCTGCAATCTCTACAGCCTTAGCTCAGCTTCATTGCCACCTAGACATTTTCACAAGAGCAGTAGTACTCTCCAATTCTAGAGCTGCCCTAACGGCTATTGTATCTGATAACCACCCTTTGACACATAACATCCTGGATTATTGTCATCACCTTCAGAATCTAGCTACTCTCAAGAAATCTATCGTCCTCCAGTGGGTCTCTGTCCACTGTGGGGTACCTGGTAATGAGATTGCAGATTACCTGGCCAAAAAGGGTGCTTTGGTCACACAGAGTATTCCCCGACCAAAGCCTTTCTGTGGTATTAAAAAACTTGTTATGGATGCAGTTAGGGCCTGTGCACGAGACGAACTTAATACCTGTGTGCTCCATAAAAACTGGAGAGATGCTGTTCTGATGTTGCGTAACAGCTCAAGACGTAGAGCAGTTGCGGAATTCGGCCTGGTCACCGGCCATGACTACCTGGGAAAACACCTTTTCAGAATCAGAGTTGTTCTTTCCCCTTCCTGTAATCTGTGTGGTTCTGGAGAGGACATGGACCGTGCTCACCTACTGCAATGTACCTCGCTTCGCAAGACTTCCATCGCTGAGCACTATTGGGAGGCTAGATGCGATAAGGATTAATGAACTTTGTTGCAGCAATTTTTGTTCTCTGTTCCTCTTTTCTTTTTTGTTTCATGTTATTATCATGTTGTAACTGTTCGTAATCTGCCATCGGAAATATATATATAAAAAAAACATTGCAAAAATACACTTACAGAAAAGAAAGATAGCTCAATCTTGTTTACATTCCATGCATATACTTATTTTTTTTGATTTTGCCAGTACATGGCCCACACATGAATTTGTGGCAGTGTTCACATGTATTTTCAGTCTTATTGCCTTTACAATTCTTGACTAGTTGACACTGCTTTCTCTTTGTTCCACAACTCATGGAAACAGTTTTCAGATCTGTTTTTACAGCTTTTGTGGTTACTTCAAGGTATTTCGATCTCAACTCCCCTCTGATAATTTTAAGATAAATTCCCTGTGACTTATATTTAAGTTGAATATTTCTTTGTACAGTACCCACACATTTATTCCTTCTAAATCAAGCACCATATTTAAAAAAAACATTAACTAGTCACCGTTTTGAGTATGATTTCACTAAATACTTTCTCGCCATTTGGTCAACCACATCTACCCCATATTTTGTTGAGTCATAAAACGAGATAACTTCTGGAGTTTTTTCTCTGTATTGGTTGCACTCAAATTTGGTTGCAGGCATCTCAAAAGAAGGACGTTCTTTTGCTTTGTTCACTGGTATGATGTTAGAGTTATACCATTGTTATGCACTGCTTTGCTAGAAAAAAGTGCACTTTTTTTTTTTGAAGCTTACTGGGATTTCCATTTTTGATCTTTTGATTGTTCCAACAAAGCGTATGCTTTTCTTCTTCAAATTTTGAGCTAAATTGAGAAAACTAAAGAAATTGTCTGTTGTTACATTCCTTCCACTATTGTAAAAGGGTTCTATAAGCCTGTAAACTGCGTTTTCTCCAACAGTTACATTCTGAGGGCGCATTTCATCTCTTCCCAGGTATGGAAACGCGTCCAAAATGTACCTGGATTTCACATCTGTAGCCAGTCAAAAGTTGATGCCAAATTTATCTTCCTTGTTAGGCATATGCTGAATAAATTTGCATCTTACTTTAGTTGGAAACAGTTGCTCATTTATGCAGACATTCTCTCTGGGTTTGTAACACAACAAACAGCTCTAAACAAATTGTTCCCAAATTTGGGAAATAAGAGCGAATTTATTCGTCAACAAATGTAGCAACCCTGCCAATTTCATATCAAATCGCAGGTATCTAAGAATTTCTTTAAATTTCCTTTGAGGCACTGTTTCAGGAAAATATTTATGTCCCCATTTACCTGTCCACAAAGCATCAATAGAAAGCCCTTTAGCTAACATAGAGCCTCTAACATAAAGCAAAGAGATAAATGCATCTAGTTTTCCCAATGTCACTTTCCAGTTATCAGTTTTGCATCTCGCACTTTCTGCTTCGGTACACTGTTGTATGCGCTTCAACATTTTTTCATATATGAAAAGGCACCAAACACTGGTTTGCTGAATCATGGTCAGCGTTTCTTTTTGCAAGTGATGTGGGGCCACACTTTTCTTTCAATATATTTCGCGAGGGTAATCTTCCAGGTGTAGTTTGGTCAAGCAATTTCCAAACAGTTCCATTTTTTGTCACTTTGTCTTTCGAGGCATTCTCATTCAAATTATTAATATTCTGTTCAATTCTTGTTCCTCTGCCTCAAACCTTTTTCCGAAGTCTAAAAGGTAAGCAAACTTCATCTGGCTCTGTACTATTTTCAGAGCTTGATTGATGACTCTTATATTTGTCTGATTCAATTGCATGAAAAGAATTTTATTTTGTATCAAGCATGCAATCGTCACTTTCAAAACAAGAATTAACAGCATCCGAGCCAGAATCATCTGAAGAAATACTATGCATTATTTGCAAAATTTCATCTTGGGTAAGCAATTTTTTCCCCCAACAGCTCTCTGAGCCATTTTGCAATATAATATAAAAAAGATAAAATTTGAATTTTCTAACTGACTTGCTTACACACAAATAGAAAACATCTTTCACATCCACTTTGTTCAAATCCGATAGGGGAAATACTACTTGTGCCGTTTAGAGGCAAACAAGAGAAGAAAACAGGAAAATCAAGGTTGAAAACAAGAAAGGAAAAATTCCAAATCTCTGTGCATGTTCATATCTTACAGAAACAGGTGTGGCTGAAGGTCACCTTTTTTCAACCACCACTTTTCCCGCCCTCATATATGAAATATGCAAGGAAAAAAATAATATGAGAGAAAAAGTAACGCAAGGTCATTTTGACCATTCTAGGTACATAATAAATTTTCTAAGAAACAAAGATAAATGGATGATTTTTTTCGCGTAGATTGATATTTAGCTAAAGTAAAAAAAAAAACCAAAGGGATTGGTTGAAACCAAAAAATTATGAGCGCATTTTAAGCGTGCTAATGGTCAAAATGACCGGTCTGGCCATTCTAGTGTTAACAATCGTTAAATCAAGGTTATACTGTATTTTTGAAATCTAACGATTCATGTAGCACAAACATAAGATTTCTCTATTTCATTTAATAAAAAAATAAAAACTTATCCAAAAATATTTGTGTTATTATTCATGTTATATTTGCTATATGATGGTTAGACAGTTTGTCATTTGATCTATTGCCTTGAACTATTTTTTTTTTAAACTATTATGTCATGGACAGTTTTCATACAGCACGTGATGGTAAAATATCTTACCTTAACACCAACTGGAGCAAGAAGTTAGCAAATGTGAAATATTATTTTCTAAATTCAAATTTTTGGCATGCTTTTTGTGGCAACATTAATACTAGTTATTTTCCCCATTTGTTTACCTTTAATGAACAGAAACTTTTTGGCTGTCGGTGTATAAACACTAATACTTTTTGAAAATGTTTCAGATTGTTCCTAATCCATTTCAAGTCGTTCAGTGATTTATCTGCAAATTTTTTGCAGCAAATCTGTTTGTTCTGTGACACGCATTATATTTTTTAGCACATTCTAATTTATGGACAGACTAGAATCCAGTAGAGATTTAAAATATTAGATGGGTTACCATCTTATTTTACATGACATATAGAAACATGGTACTAAAATGCTAATTAAGATTTCAAACATTATAGCACCTTCCATGAAACATCGTAATAAAGCTGAAAATATTTCAAAAATAATAATGTAGAAATGTGAGAAATATTGTAAAAAGTTCTCTTATAAAATGGATAGTCCCTAAGTTTAATGATTACAATAATTAATGAGAACTTACAGCTTCGTCATGTGTTTTACACCATTTGCACAATATGCAGCGATAAATCCACTTGAAAAAAATGTAAATGTAGCTGAAAATGCTTAAAGGTGGCGGCAAGCGCAGACGGTTTGAAAAATCAACAACCAGTTGATATCGCTGAAACTTCCAAATAGCATCAGTTTCAGACTGCAATTTTGAAGCTGTAGCACTGAAAAAATAAAGCATCATCAATAACTATTATGAACATAGAAAGACATAACTGCAACATAATTACAATGAGAAGATTGTAAAACATTGACAAGGGAGAAAAATATCTTTTTTATAAGTAAAAAATATGGATTAGTAATTTTGGACTATCAAAAACTACTGTTTTTGTTCTACACTAATGAGTGTCAATGGCATCTTTTTACCACTATTTCGAAATTTTTGAATAAACTTTTAAATTGGGTAAAATTTTAGGTTCCTTTAAAGTATGCAATATTCTTAATTTAGTCATCAAAAACCTTGTTTTTTAACAAAAAGGTGCTAAAACGTAATTACAATTTGTAATCACTGGTAATATCCCTTTTAGTTCATAAAAGTTCAAACTATATCTTTGAATACTGTAAAATCAGTTTTTAAATTTTTATAAGGTTTCAATTTTTATTGTATCTGACAAATTATTAAAAACGGGTTTTTAAGCAAACTTTTTATAAGACAGCTCCCTGATTTTTTTTTTTTTTTTTTGCTGAATGCATTCTAAATAAAACCATTAGCTATAAGAAATAGATGGAAAATTATTTCTCTAATTAAATAAGTTAAATCTCAGAGTCTCTCCCCCCTCCACAACTAGGAAGATTATTAGCATAACTAAAACTTTTTTAATTAATGCAAAATGAGTTACTACAAAGAGCTTACCTAAATAAGGCATATAGCAGTGTAAGAAGTATCAGCTTAAGAAGTACAAAATACTGGATGGAAAACAGATAAGGCCACAGACCAGTATTTGGACAAGTATAGTCTGCATCTAAAATTATTTAAAATGCTAAGATAAATAGATGAAATAATCTATTATGAGTCACAAAAGGAGGTCACAAAAGGAGGGTCACAAAAGGAGAGTCACAAAAGGAGGCACAAAGAGGAGGAGGAAAAACTTACATCTGCCAACAATACAGGTGTCAGTTTCAAGGTGAGATTTGGTTGCATTGCACTTGCCATTATCTACAATAAAAAAAAATAAAATAAAATAAAAAATAAAAAAATAATATATATATATATATATATATATATACATAATACTTCATACATTTAAAAGTAAAGTAAATATATCGTTAGTTTAAGAGAATGAATAGCTGAAATTAAAAAGCATTTATCTGAGTCTGAATCATATTGTTTAAAGAAAAACATTAGAAGCATTAAAAAAACACAAATGCAAAAATTACAACCATAAAACAAACAAAAAAATGCATTTATAATTTCAAGTTTTTAAATTTATAAAAAGATACCTTCTAAATCTTGGATTGGAGTCAAGAAAAGTGAAAACCAAGCTCGATGAAAAGTACGTCTGAAAAGCTCAGCTGAAAGAGGATAGTCAGGGTATAAAACAGCTTGGATAACAATCCCACCACTAATGATGACTAGTAGTACCATTCGCATAAAATTTACAAAGTCTACCAAAACCTGCAACAAAGAATTGAACTTAAAATTATGCAAAAAGAGAAAGAGAGAAGAGAAAAGAAAAAAAAGTTATTAAATTAGTAAGATAACTAATTTTTTCAGAATTTTCAATCAGTCTGCAACTTAACCCCTTGAGGACCAGCGCATGGAAAACGAAGCGCAGCTACGGGACCGAACGTTCCGAAAAGGAACGCCGCCATCGGCCCGAGCATTTACAGCAGTTAGGCCTAACTGAACAAAAATATTCATATAAAATCAGCATCTGAAAATAATGACTTGAAATTTTAAATTTGCTGTAACAATGTACTACTGATTACTAATTATTAATATAAAGACTATTACATTATTAGAAGGGAGTGAAATAAGTAGAATACTAAAACTTTAGCTATGTGCACAAAGTTAAATAATATGTGCACAAAAACAAAGTTAGAGTTAGACATCGTTAGTGTGCAATCAAAGAAAAAGAAATGTAGCAAAAAAAAAAATATGTTCCTTATGTAAATTTGATTAAAACAACTTAGGTCAATGAATTTAAACTAGTTCAATTCCCAAGTCTCAAAATTGCTTCATAATTCTCTCGAAAACATTCCCTTTCACTCACTTCGCTAACCATTTTTATTGCAATGTTCCAGTCTCCAAATAAAAAAGAATAAATAAAGAAGAACAATATCAGAAAGGATTCAAAAATAATCATAAACTTCAGTGCCGCTTGAAATCATTCCTGTACTCTCATCGAACGGGGAATCCCAAAAGTCTGGAACACATGCGCAAAAATATTTTAACCTTCCTCCCCTCCCCCATAATTTATTCAGCTAGATGTATATCTCTTTCAATTACTCGTAACAAACTAGTATGTTGTGGCCATCACGAAACTTTCTTCTATATCTTTCTTGTGAATTCTGATCAATCCCTATGCTTGAAAAGAATGCAATATTCCCAGCAAAAAAAAAAAAAAAAAAACTTGACGACCGTCCGAATTCCTGAATTCCCGCAAAAGCAAAGCAAAGAACGACTTGAAAGTTATTTTAAAAGCCTTGCTTGAATTAATTAGATGTTTTATTTGTTAACAAACATAAAATGGCAACAGTTATTAATTTTAAATCATTGCGATAACATTTCCGATTATCTCCCGAAAATTAAAATCACGTGAAATAAGCAGACGAGAGTATTGTAATTTATCTTTCTTATTGTTGCATTTATAAAGCTATTTTTATTAACACAAAAAAAAAATCAGACCCCCATGGAGCGATTGGCGCCAAAATTGAAACAACGCCTATTTACAAATAGATTCACATTTATTCCAAATTTCATCCAGAACGTAGCATTACTTCTTGAGAAATGGCACTAACAATGAAAAAAAAGAACATTCGATTGCGCCACCCCCCTTTTCAGCTTTTGACACCAAAATAAAATCAGCTCTTATACCCACTAAGGTCTACTTGCTGATAAATTTTTCTTTCATTCCGTTCATTATTTCTTGAGATACAGCAGTCACAATTGACGACAAAAAACGTTCTATAGCTCAACCCCCGTTTGAGTTATTGCCACCAAAATTGAATCAGCACCTGTTCCTGTTAATGGCAACATATGGTCCAAATTTTGTTTGATTCCGCCAGTTACTTCCTGAGGAATAGCAAGCACGCGTAACTCAAAAAACGTCCCATTGCTCCACCCCCTTGGAGGAATTCGCGCCAAAAACCAATGGGCACAAGTTCACATAGGGGCACATATGTGTACCAAATTTCGTTCGATTTCGTGCGGTAGTTTTTGCTGTAGAGCGGCCACAAAAAACTGGTCACACACAGACGTGACACACACACACACATACATACATACACACACACAGACAGACAGACATTTTCCAAAAATAGTCGAAATGGACTCAGAACACCTCAAAACGTTCGAATCCGTCAAAATTCGAAATTCCAAAATTTGCACGAATCCAATACTTTCTTCTATATATTAGATATAGAAGAAAGTAAACTAGTATGTTGTGGCCATCACGAAACTTTCTTCTATATTTTTCCTTTTTCTGATCCCTCCTCATGCTTGAGGAGGAAGCAATATTCCTAACAAAAACAAAATTACACATGCAAAAACTTGACGACCATCCCAATGTCTGAATTTTTGTAATAACAAAACAAAGAGCAACTAGTATGTTGTGGCCATCACGAAACTTTCTTCTATATTTTTCTTTTTTCCTTTTTCTGATCCCTCCCCATGCTTGACGAGGAAGCAATATTCCCAACAAAAACAAAATGACACATGCAAAAACTTGACGACTATCCCAATGTCTGAATTATTGCAAAAGCAAAGCAAAGAGCGAAAATTGAAAGTTATTTTAAAAGCCTTGCTTGAAAGAATTACAAATATTTTATTTGTTAACAAACATAAGATGGCAACAGTTAAAAATTTTAAATCAATCATTGGGATAATATTTCCTATCATTTCCATACAATTAAAATCGCGAGAAATACGCAGACGACAATCTATTACGATTTATCTTTCTTATTGTTGCATTAATAACTAGTATGTTGTGGCCATCACGAAACTTTCTTCTATATTTTTCTTTTTTTTTCTGATCCCTCCTCATGCTTGACGAGGAAGCAATATTCCCAACAAAAACAAAATTACACATGCAAAAACTTTACGACCATCCCAATGTCTGAATGATTGCAAAAGCAAAGCAAAGAGCGAAAGTTGAAAGTTATTTTAAAAGCCTTGTTTGAATTAATTACAAATATTTTATTTGTTAACAAACATAAGATGGCAACAGTTAAAAATTTTAAATCATTGAGATAATATTTCCGATCATTTCCATACAATTAAAATCACGAGAAATACGCAGACGACAATCTATTACGATGTATCTTTCTTATTGTTGCATTAATAAAGCTATTTTTATTCGCAAAAAAAAAAAAAAAAATCAACACCTCTTGGAGCGATTGGAGTCAAAATTGAACCAAAACCTGTTTACATATGGATTAACATATATTCCAAATTTCAAACAGAACGTAGTATTACTTCTTGAGATAGGGCACTCACAATGGAAAAAAAGAACGGGTGATTGCGCTACCCCCCTTTTTAGCTGTTGACACCAAAATAAAATCAGCTCTTATACCCACTAAGGGCTACTTGTCAAAAAATTTTTGTTTGATTCC
This sequence comes from Uloborus diversus, assembly GCF_026930045.1. Lineage (NCBI taxonomy): Eukaryota > Metazoa > Arthropoda > Arachnida > Araneae > Uloboridae > Uloborus > Uloborus diversus. Next base: position 114,161,960 of record NC_072739.1, on the reverse strand, counting down.
GTTCGTTATTTCTTGAGATACAGCAGTCACAATTGACGACAAAAAACGTTCTATAGCTCAACCCCCGTTTGAGTTATTGACACCAAAATTGAATCAGCACCTGTTCCTGTTGATGGCAACATGTGGACCAAATTTTGTTTGATTCCGCCAGTTACTTCCTGAGGAATAGCAAGCACGCGTAACTCAAAAAACGTCCCATTGCTCCACCCCCCTTCGAGGAATTCGCGCCAAAAACCAATGGGCACAAGTTCACACAGGGGCACATATGTGTACCAAATTTCGTTCAATTTCATGCGGTAGTTTTTGCTGTAGAGCGGCCACAAAAAACTGGTCACACACAGACGTGACACACATACACACACACATACACACACACACACAGACAGACAGACATTTTCCAAAAATAGTCGAAATGGACTCAGCACACCTCAAAACGTTCGAATCCGTCAAAATTCGAAATTCGAAAATTTGCACGAATCCAATACTTTCTTCTATATATTAGATATAGAAGAAAGTAAAAATATTTTTATTCGCAAAAAAAAAAAAAAAAAAAAAAATCAACACCTCTTGGAGCGATCGGCGTCAAAATAGAACCAAAGCCTGTTTACATATGGATTCACATATATTCCAAATTTCAACCAGAACGTAGCATTACTTCTTGAGATAGGGCACTCAAAATGGAAAAAAAGAACGGGTGATTGCGCTACCCCCCTTTTTTGAATGTTGACACAAAAATAAAATCAGTTCTTATACCCACTAAGGGCTACTTGCCGATAAATTTTTCTTTCATTCCGTTCATTATTTCTTGAGATACAGCAGTCACCATTGACGACAAAAAACGTTCTATAGCTCAACCCCCGTTTGAGTTATTGACACCAAAATTGAATCAGCACCTGTTCCTGTTAATACCAACATATGGACCAAATTTTGTTTGATTCCGCCAGTTACTTCCTGAGGAATAGCAAGCACGCGTAACTCGAAAAACGTCCCATTGCTCCACCCCCCTTGGAGGAATTCGCGCCAAAAACTAATGGGCACAAGTTCACATAGGGGCACATATGTGTACTAAATTTCGTTCGATTTCAAGCGGTAGTTTTTGTTGTAGAGCGGCCACAAAAAACTGGTCACACACAGACGTGACACACATACATACACACACACACACATACATACACACACACACACAGACAGACAGACATTTTCCAAAAATGGTCGAAATGGACTCAGCACACCTCAAAACGTTCGAATCCGTCAAAATTCGAAATTCGAAAATTTGCACGAATCCAATACTTTCTTCTATATATTAGATATAGAAGAAAGTAAAAATTGAAAGTTACTTTAAAAGCCTTACTTCAATTATTTACAAATATTTTATTTATTAACAAACATAAGATGGAAACAGTTAAAAATTTTAAATCATTGAGATAATATTTCCGATCATTTCCATACAATTAAAATCACGAGAAATACGCAGACGACAATCTATTACGATTTATCTTTCTTATTGTTGCATTAATAAAACTATTTTTATTCAAAAAAAAAAAAAAAAAATCAACACCTCTTGGAGCGATTGGAGTCAAAATTGAACCAAAGCCTGTTTACGTATGGATTCACATATATTCCAAATTTCAACCAGAACGTAGCATTACTTCTTGAGATAGGGCACTCACAATGGAAAAAAAGAACGAGCGATTGCGCTACCCCCCTTTTAGCTGTTGACACCAAAATAAAATCAGCTCTTATATCCACTAAGGGCTACTTGTCAAAAAAATTTTGTTTGATTCCGTTCGTTATTTCTTGAGATACAGCAGTCACAATTGACGATAAAAAACGTTCTATAACTCAACCCCCGTTTGAGCTATTGACACCAAAATTGAATCAGCACCTGCTCCTGTTAGGAGCAACATATGGACCAAATTTTGTTTGATTCCGCCAGTTACTTCCTGAGGAATAGCAAGCACGCGTAACTCGAAAAACGTCCCATTGCTCCACCCCCCTTGGAGGAATTCGCGCCAAAAACTAATGGGCACAAGTTCACATAGGGGCACATATGTGTACCAAATTTCGCTCAATTTCATGCGGTAGTTTTTGCTGTAGAGCGGCCACAAAAAACTGGTCACACACAGACGTGACACACACACATACACACATACATACACACACACAGACAGACAGACATTTTCCAAAAATAGTCGAAATGGACTCAGCACACCTCAAAACGTTCGAATCCGTCAAAATTCGAAATTCGAAAATTTGCACGAATCCAATACTTTCTTCTATATATTAGATATAGAAGAAAGTAAAAACACTATTAATTTATACACGTGGCAAAAGCAGACGATAAAAATAACTCCCGAGAATAACTTTCTTTGGACACTCCGCAATCGATAATGTAGCTGCTATCTACCAAACGCTAAGACTGCAGATTACAGAATTTCTTTTGAATTTGGTGAGGTAAATGTATAAGCTATGAAATTTATACTTGTGTGTGTCTGAAATGTTATCAGCCAGAAAGCATGCTAACAAAATATTCTCTTCTTTTTACTTCCTTTTACAAACTAGTATGTTGTGGCCATCACGAAACTTTCTTCTATATTTTTCTTTTTTTTTTCTGATCCCTCCCCATGCTTGACGAGGAAACAATATTCCCAACAAAAACAAAATTGCACATGCAAAAACTTGACGACCATCCCAATGTCTGAATTATTGCAAAAGCAAAGCAAAGAGCGAAAATTGAAAGTTATTTTAAAAGCCTTGCTTGAATTAATTACGAATATTTTATTTGTTAACAAACATAAGATGGCAACAGTTAAAAATTTTAAATCATTGAGATAATATTTCCGATCATTTCCATATAATTACTAGTATGTTGTGGCCATCACGAAACTTTCTTCTATATTTTTCCTTTTTCTGATCCCTCCCCATGCTTGACGAGGAAGCAATATTCCTAACAAAAACAAAATTACACATGCAAAAACTTGACGACCATCCCAATGTCTGAATTATTGCAAAAGCAAAGCAAAGAGCGAAAATTGAAAGTTATTTTAAAAGCCTTGCTTGAATTAATTACAAATATTTTATTTGTTAACAAACATAAGATGGCAACAGTTAAAAATTTTAAATCATTGAGATAATATTTCCTATCATTTCCATACAATTAAAATCACGAGAAATACGCAGACGACAATCTATTACGATTTATCTTTCTTATTGTTGCATTAATAAAAATATTTTTACTCGCAAAAAAAAAAAAAAAATCAACACCTCTTGGAGCGATCGGCGTCAAAATTGAACCAGAGCCTGTTTACATATGGATTCACATATATTCCAAATTTCAACCAGAGCGTAGCATTACTTCTTGAGATAGGGCACTCAAAATGGAAAAAAAGAACGGGTGATTGCGCTACCCCCCTTTTTAGCTGTTGACACCAAAATAAAATCAGCTCTTATACCCACTAAGGGCTACTTGCCGATAAATTTTTCTTTCATTCCGTTCATTATTTCTTGAGATACAGCAGTCACAATTGACGACAAAAAACGTTCTATAGCTCAACCCCCGTTTGAGTTATTGACACCAAAATTGAATCAGCACCTGTTCCTGTTAATACCAACATATGGACCAAATTTTGTTTGATTCCGCCAGTTACTTCCTGAGGAATAGCAAGCACGCGTAACTCGAAAAACGTCCCATTGCTCCACCCCCCTTGGAGGAATTCGCGCCAAAAACTAATGGGCACAAGTTCACATAGTGGCACATACGTGTACTAAATTTCGTTCGATTTCATGCGGTAGTTTTTGTTGTAGAGCGGCCACAAAAAACTGGTCACACACAGACGTGACACACATACACACACACATACACATACAGACAGACAGACATTTTCCAAAAATGGTCGAAATGGACTCAGCACACCTCAAAACGTTCGAATCCGTCAAAATTCGAAATTCGAAAATTTGCACGAATCCAATACTTTCTTCTATATATTAGATATAGAAGAAAGTAAAAAGAGAAGCAAAGATATAAACGAGAGCAATTGAGACCTCATAAATCATATGCGCAGAGCAGTGATTCACTGATGTTTACATAAAAAAATCTATCCCATTGAGAGGCCCAAATGAAAAACTAAAGCCAGTACAAATACCATGTGACTCGAATAAGATCAAAGTTATAGCCATTTAGCGCCATCTATTATCGTTTAAATATTCAATTCAATCGTTCCATTTTGAGAAAGCGTATATGTGACGCTGGGACGTCAGCGTCGATCAGAGCGCGTAGCGGTTACGTGCCGCTGGGCTGATAAGAGAGGAATTGTTGCGTAGCGTCCGCGTGACGCTGCGTGCGAACGGGTTAATATTGTGTTAAACAATTTTTTTTCTTTGTCATTTGATGCAACATAATGAAACCTTTTATTTTTATTAATTATGTTTTCCACAAACTTCAGTTGCTCCATACATATTAAAATGTTGAGTATACTCCTTAAGAAAGCAGTTTAATTTGCAAACAGTCATAAATGTTTATTCTTTCCAGACAACTGCCAAATGCCAGAAAATAGACTTAACTAAAGAGATGGATTGAGCAATGGCTTGAAAAAAAGATCTCAACATAAAAAACAATTTGAAACCAACATCGATTAATTACAAAAAAGAAAGGAAAAAAAAGAAAAAGAGTGAACAGGCATTTTGGATCATTTACCTGCAACTAAAAAGGAACTAGGTACGATAAAATCTGTAAAGTTGACCAACTATTTAAGTTGACAGCTTTTGTTGGATATGGAATTCAGGGTTCATACTCTATTTGGATGAAAAAATTCCATGACTTTTCCAAGACTTTTTCATGACTTTATAAAAATGTTCATGACCTTCTTACATGGAAGGAATAGTACTATTTAATTTCAAATTTGCCAATTTTCGGAAATGAGCATCAACAAAACTTCTCTGTAATGCTACAACCTCATCGAAGCTCTTACTCATGATTGAAAAAATATCAGTGTGCACCTAAAAACTAAACTATTTTACGTCTTCATCATATAAATTTAATTAAGGTAAAAATACAATGAGGCTTAAATGTTTAACATTTTTTTTTATAAAAGGGCAGAATGATAATGAATGAATGGGAGAAAGGTTAAATGAGTTATTACTAAGTTTCAGTAAATTTACTTCAAAAGTTGCATTTTAGTGTCAACAGTGTATTTAATCATCCACATAATTTGACAGTATTTTAGCTCTTTAATGTAAACCCACATATTTCAGTAAATTCATGTTTCTAAACCAGGTATTTATAAATGAAAAAAAAAAAAAAACATTCAGTAGTGAATAGATCTTCTGATTCAAATCTACTCTTTTACTTTTTCGCAAATTTTCAAATACATATAAATTAAAAGGTTTAGAAATTCAAGAACATAGTGTCTGATTCCTGACATTGATTGTAGTAGCAGTGGGTTGTATGGATTAGTTTTGAGGGCTGTATGTCAGCCATTCCTCTTTTAGAATATTAGACTTCCCCATTCCCATATTTCTGTATTCTATTGACTGACTAAAGACAGTTATTTTGAAAAACTTTCAACAATTTAAGATAAACTCTAATAAATTTGATCATAAAGCTTTTATGAGCGATGGAAACCAACTGGGATGCAATTAAAATGCATTTTTTGAGGGGGCGTGGTAAAATTAAGAACATGAAAGTTCACTACTATATAAATTATAAAAAGTGTTGAAAATAATGGTATATTCAAAATGAGTGATGACTAAGCAATAAAAACACACTGCAAAAAAAAAAAAAAAAAAAAGAGCGACTGCTACAGAAGTGGATGCAATGAGATTTCAAAATTCAGATTTGTTTTTGGAATCGTTCAATTATCCAGTTTTGGCTTTTATATGCAATACTGTTAAATCACTCAAGAATTCTAATGCTTTTTTAGCTATTGTTACTTTATCTTTGCCCAGGACATTTTTCCACGACTTCAAATAAATTTCCATGACTTTGAATAAAAATTTCAATTTTCCATGATTTTTCCAGGTTTGAAATTTGCTTATTTTTTTCTATGACTTTCCAAGATTTTCATGACCGGTACGAACCCTGGGAATGAGTCCTATATCATAAAAAACAACCTTTACGTAATCTACTTACACAGGTTTCACAGTACTGTACACGTCCTTCATCTGAAATTTTCTACCTTCTACGACCTAACCCTTTTTAAGTAGTGCAAAATAAATGCAAATATATAAGTGCCTAAGGATGTCCAAACATCTGATTGCAACCAAAGAGGGAGGAGCATATTCAAGCACTATACAGAGGCTACAAACACAAAGTTTAGACCTTCCAGTTAACCATTTTTGAGTTATGTGATAAAACTTGTTAAAATGGATTCAGGGAAATTTAAAATGATTATTTCAGCTGTCCATAAGTTCGTATTCACAGGTGTGACAAAAACACTAGTCAAAATTAATTTGGAGTGCTTAAAATTGAAATAAAGTTAAAATTTAAGTGGGATTTTTTTTTTGTGAATACACTTCCTTTACCTTATATAAAGAAATTAAAAGGGCACATTACAATTGAGCAATTTAATCATGGGCTCTAGAGAAATCAGTAGTATAAAAATGAATTAAAAACAAAAATTTAATCTTTTTTTTTGTTTACTAATTATTTTGAATATTGAATTTTTATAAGAACGCATCTCCATGTATTTTAAATAGAAAAAAATATAATCAGAAATAAGCATTTAAAAATCTAAAAGCATAAAATATGGACATAAAGAAAAATTTCTCCAATACTTTGCATAACATTACATTATGGAGTTTTGAGGTCAGAGACTAAATATGCTTATGGATTGACATAAACAGTATTTATACTTTGGTGACATTCCCAAAGCATTTTCCTAGTGGAAGAATATTTTAATATTGAGTACTTAATGTTAAATCTACAATGTAGACATTCTTCTGAGTATGAAACTATTCATAAAAGTACTGAAAAGTAAGTTGACAGTGAATTAATACTCGAGATTAAGAGTAGAAAGCAAATGCATTACCATCAGACGAACTCTATAAAGCAGTGGTCCTAGTGTTGGCGAAATAGGTAGATACACAGCAATCAATCGATAAAAAAAGTACAGCAATCCAATGCAAAGAATGACTTTCCCAGTATAAGGACTAAATATCACACCAACATTTAAAATTCTTCCTAAGACGTATAGCACAATGAACACAATGATGAGAAGTATTTCAACACATTTGAAAAAGAGAGGCACACTAGTATATTTCTGAAAGTTAAAAAATAATATATAATATGTAACAGACCATGTACAAAGTATTTAAAACATCCAATGCATTTAAAAGTAAAAACATTAACAATAAAGAAATAGAAATTTTCTAATCAGTTTGGCTGTAATTTTAACATACGATTCCAGATCATTTTGGCTCAATTTCGTACTGTCAATAAACAGGAAGATCATCGCAAGTTTCTGAAACAAATGGTTATTGAAATGATCTGACGAATTCACTAAGATAGCAATCAAGGTAATTCCAGCACCACCGGGAGAGGAAACTAAGCTCCCAGATAATTGCATTAAGATGCAGTTCAGAAATACTGATATTTCACCTCTATTTTGATTGCACTTACTGACATTGAGAGGAACTATCTTCTATAGACTGTATGAATAATGAAATTTTTTCAGACATATGGATCCTTACTGATAGTCATAAGTCAATCCAATACCTATAAACGTCTTCAAATTTGACTAAAGGTCTAGCCTGAATATTTTTGATCTTCTCCGCAGGCTACCTTTTTGCCACAAGACTCATTTGCAATGGATTCCTTCTCATGTTGGTGTAGCAAACAATGAGGTGGCAGACCAACCACACTGCCAATCCTATTGATAATATCTCATCAGAGTGATTGATTGCTAGAGAGGTGTTTATGCCATTTTCAAAGCAGGCCTGTCATTTGGGCAATCAAAGCCCCCCCCCCCCCTCGATTTCAAAAACATAATGTAAATGTGCATTTTGGTGTTTTTTTCCTATAAAATGTACGAAGCACACTTTGCCCCCCCTCCCCCCCCCCCCAAAAAAAAAGAAAAAAAAAAAACTCTGAAATGACGGGCTTGGTTTAAAGTACCTTCTCCAAACTCTTGGTACTTCAGAAAAATTCCAGATTTATTGGAGACAGGCAGAGGTAGATGACCTTTTCGTGCTTTACAAGTAGACACTTAAGATGTTTAGTCTATACTAGGAGTATGAGTACATCAGTATCCAACGTGTCTTCGATGGATTGGCAGCAAAATGTCTACCCCTAGACTTGTTTCAATGCACTGTATTCTCCTTAGAGGATGTTTGCAGAGCAGTTGGCAATTTATGTACATTAAAATAAAAAAAAAACTCATTGAGTGGAAAATTCACATTTAGACTTTTATTGCTTATGACGATCTCAACTAAGTCAACAAAAAGGTTTGGGGGGGGGGGAGAGAAAAACTTGCCGCACAATTGTATAAAATTTGGTAGCCCCCCCACCTCCCCAAAAAGAAAAAAAAACTTAATAAAACTGCATTGGAATGAGTGAAGATAGAAGTAAGTAACTGAACGAAAAATAAAAATTAAATCAAGTTGATTAATACCTTGTATAAAATATATGTACGTCGAACATACTCAATTACTATTAATGAAGTCCATGAGCAAACAATGATGTCAAGTTCTTTGTTTCCACAAGATGGCCATAAAACTGCCATGCTGAAGAAACCAAGGTATATCATATAAAATATCTGAAAAATATAAATATTAGTAACAGATAAGCAATGAAAGCAAAATGAAACTAAAAGATTAAAAGTATTTACTTGGAATGTCCAAAATTTTGTAATTGGAGCACTCCACATGAGATATATCATGCGATGGATTGGAGGTGGTGAATGAACAAAAACTTCTTTTTCACGTAATAATGTAGCAACTTGTTCTCTATGATAACCATGGCCAAAATCAAATGCCTTGTTTTGATTTTTCAGATATACTATACTGTTGCGAGGCCTAAAAAAAGTTTTTTTTTTTTTTGAAATTAAGGGAAACAACAAAAATTATCTCAATACCAAAGCATATCAATTTAGATATTAAAATTATCTGAATTATGAATTAATTTTTGAAAGAACGAGGCATTAACTAAAATAGTAAAATAAATGTTTAATTCGATCCTTAAGATAGTATTATTTAACAAAATTAATGTAACTTTTAAATAATAATTTTTCAGTTGCTCTAGTTCATTTGAGGTAGTGAGAAACAAAGGGATGCAAGTGGAAAAATTAAAAATTTGGAGATAACCAGAACAAATGGTAGGTGAACCCCTCCTCTGTCTTGGGGCAAGAGATGGTACTAGAAGCCCTGGTAGGTGATGCTGCACAGCATGATTAAGAAAAAAAAATCAATGAAAGTCTACCTAGGACATAATCTTTATACGAGTTTTACTCAAAACTTGAACATGTCCACTTACATCCCTTTGCTTCTCGCTGCCTCATTTGTATTTAAATGATGGTTGAAAAGGTGCAATTACAGCACTGGTGGTAAAAACCAATTACATAAAAAATGATGCTGAAGATTTCAATTTAAAGTCAACATAAACTACTGAACCAGGAATAAAAAATGTAAGCTTAAATGTTTTTTAAAAATTTGTTTGATTCTTATATATTTATTATTATATCACTTATTCTCATACAATGAGTTAAATATCAGAGCACTTAAAATAGCTCCTAACATTATTCTTGCACACCAAAGAAGAAAAAATTAATGATTATATCATTAATTCTTTCTTCTTTGGTTTTTCACTTTATTTGAAGACAAGAAAGCAATAGTACAACAAAACAAGAACACAGTAACAAAAGTATTGGTTACGAAAAAACATTACATTAGCAGTATAAAATAACAATTAGACCATGTAGCATAATTGGTTTAAGATATTCCATGAATGATAAAATATCTACTTTTCTAGCATATTTCACCACTGGTTGAAGAACATTAACCAAAATTAGACTTATATACAAAATAGTATTGCATTAAAAACATGTTTAAGAATTTAAGGGGTAATATATACCAGTTCATGTCTCAGACCTGGATATTACACTTTTAAGCAAGACTTTTTTCTATAAACTTTTATAATAGATAATATTTATATATTCCTGAGCTTTCCTGATGTATGAAAAACATCTTTCATAATAAAAGTGGTAGAAAACTTTGACTCAAAAAAAAAAAAAAAGGTGGGATTGGACATATGGCTTTCTTACTTCTTCATAGCTATGTCACTGTAAAAAAGTTTAGAAATTGATGACACAGGCTCCCCCACCCCCTCTTTCATAACTTATATTTCAACAAAATTTTAAAACTAACATATTACACACTCATAGGCGTGCTCAGGGCTTCAGAAATGGAGGTACCATCAAGAGCGCTCATATAGGGGGGCAAGGGGGGGGGGCTCGAGCCCCCTCTTAGAAATTAGAACTTTCTTGTTTTTAGTATTTTTTTTCTTTGCAAAAATGTAAAAATTTCTTCTCCAGCCATTAACAAATAAGTAATTAACAATGTCCAATTTTAACGACTCCAATCTGTCCTGAAATTGGTTTTCATAGGGGAAAATATCATGCTAAACCATGGTTAAAATATCTGAGCCCTCCCTTACAATTTTGCATATGGGTGCCCATGGTACCACTGTACCAGGAGGTTGAAATTGCGTTTGGAAAGGCTCCCATATTTGCTCGCTTGAGAAAAATTTTCAAATATTGTGAGTAAAAACATGTTTTTCAAGCGTATGAGGTAAGAAATTAATGAACATAAAAATAAAATTTTAACCACTTTCGTATTACTTTCATTTCTATGTGCCACGGTACCCCTGGTGATCCCCGTGCACACGCCTATGTACACAATACAATACTCAAAAACAGTAAAAAAAAATAATTTATTGAAAGCATAATCTTATGTTTAGAGCAGGCCAAATTATTTAGAAGGCTAAAAAGGGGCCAATGGCCTCCAGGCTTCGAGAGATTAATCCTTCTAAAAAGTGGATTAAAAAAATGATTATAAAATATGCATTGAGTATGTTTTTGCATCCCCCCTCCCCGGCTAAAGTTGAATAGAGGGGCCTGATTTAGAGTAATATTTGCATCAATGGGAACATTTATATACTCACTGAACAGTTTCACTATCCTTCTCATACATTTGCTCATTAATCAATGCATCTTCATCCCCATCTGTTACATCTTTCTCATCATCAGACTCTGCATCTGCAATTGATGAACAACTAATGCATTTCACACATCAAAAGTTCAATAAAAGTTACTAAAAGTTAAACTTTTTCCAGAAAATATTTTACACTGCTCAATTAAATACCCAAGAGTCAACCTCCTGGATTATTGATCAATTAGAAATATATGCAAGAATCAAATATAGAACAAAATTAACAAGGGTAATAGTGCACAAATAAAATTTTGCATGCAAGAAAAAAAAAATTTTTTTTTTCAAAGGTTGAAACCAGCACCTTTGTCACCAGCACAAAAGTACCTTCTTCAATGCTAAAGTCTTAGCTAAAAGAGCTTAAGTTTTTTTGGCTATTTGAGTATAGCAGTGAAGGAATTCTTGAAACAACTTTAGAGTGAATTATTCTATTACCTGAAGCAATATTCAAATCCCAAGATTGCATAGGCTCTGTTTTAAATCGTATCCAGATATACATAGGAAATATTAGAAAAGCACATAGAATGACCTAAAAATAAATAAAAAGAAAATCAGGTATATAGGAAAATTATGGAGTAAAATATCATAGTTGCACTTTGTGACCATATACAGCACATCCTTGTCTCAGAGCAGCAGTAAGACATCAGAGCCTGGAATCAACACTAAGATATCCTACTGTTGTTCTGAGGTGATGATATTAACTTTTCCCTCACACAATAAAAAAAAAAAATTAACATGATTGAATTACAAGACATGATATCATAGTTTAAGTTAGTTTAAAAGATGTGTGCATTTCTGTCAAACAAAAGGATTTCTTTTAATTTAGGGAGGAGATTTTTATGAACTCAAAGGACTTCCTTTAAAAATTCTTAACATGGGCATCTCCGTGCGAATATATCTAGCAGTAATATAAAAAACATAAATATTGGGTACTTCTGTAAAACACACTTGCAACACATCATTTCAAAAACTTGAATGGTATTAAAATTCCTGGTAGTTCTAACACTGGGTATTTACTTGAATGTTTTGTTTCTATATATAGGATGAAATATAATACCTTTAGCCATTGGGGAAATGTAACTACGCCCCAAGTCACATCACGAATCCTTATATTACCCAAGAACAAATTGGAGAGCCATTTTTGACAACAAGGATGGGATAAAAAGGTACGATTTTTGGCATTTGCAGCTATGTCGACAGCAGTTTTGTATGACCAATCCGAACTTTCTTCACTTAACACGTCATAAGCTCTACAGGATGAATCTTGATTACTAGCATCTAACACCCCTGCAGCCATTTCTGAAAATTCCCTGGGGAAAAAAAAAGGTATACATGTATAACCTTTTCAAAAAGACATTATACATGAGAAAGACTAATAACAAACTCAATGACAAGCATATTTATGGAAAACCTTTTGAAAAGATGTACAGTACAATCTCGTTTATCCAGACTAACTGGGAACAAAGGCAATCTGGATTATCGAAAAACCGGATAATATAGTTAGTAAGGCGTATGCAAAACAAATTCTTAAGTTGGTATACTTTCCATTTACTGCGACTAAAAACAACATTGCATAGAATTGTTTACATTGCATCAAAAAATTAAAAAATAATTTTTTGCATCATTTCTTGGCAAAGAATTTTTATCTTCTTTTCGTCACTCCAGTCTTTTATTGCAAACACATTGGCTTTTAAATGAAATATGGCCACGCAAACCCTTAACCATTAATAGTTCAGGTTTTTACTATATTGTATTGCTCAATCTGTGGAGGAGCAGAACAATAAATCAATATTAAAAGCGAATGTTTGGCATACTTATCATAATCAAAAGTTGAATTTTATGTGAATATACATTTTTAAAAAAGAATTTACAATTTAACCCACGCAACCAAGGGCCAGATAAATAGAACTTCACTGTATTATCAAATGTCTCTCTTTTTTGCAAAAACGTTGTCGAAATAGAGAAGACTGTCACCACAAAGTAACAGTAGGATATCTTACTGTAATTCCCAGGTTTGGATATCTTATAGTAACTTTGAGGCATTTAAAAGTTAAAAAACTAATGATTGAAATAATATAAGTCACTTAAATGTTCATATCATCTTTGTTTACTTTAGAAAGAAAAACTTAAATCCATCACAAGCTCCCTCAAAAATGAAAAAAATAAGTAAAAAAGACAGATCTAATTGTTATTGAGCTACAGTGGAACCCTGATTTTACATTTCTGTCAGACCAGTGATAAAAAGTTTACCAAGCGGTAAAACGTAAAATTGGGGGTAGGACTAAAAACCAAGCATATTGCATCAAAATTTACTCTAAGCCAATGAATTAATGAAGCCCAGTGGCTCAGTGGTAGAGCTTAGCGCTCCCACTCTATAGGCCCGGGTTTTATTCCCGGGTTGGGCATGGTTGACTCAGCCGTTCATCCCTTCAGTGGGTCAATAAAATGAGTACCAAGTGTACTTGGGAAACAAACACTGAGGGCTCCGCGTTAAGCTGACCACCTAACCGGAACATCTGCCTTGCACCCCAGAGCCCCTGGTCAGGGTAACTGAGTTGAGCACAGTAGGCCTTGGGCCTCACGTGCTGTCGTGCCACAGGGTCAATGAATTAATGGACAAAATTTGCAATAATTACTTTTTATTTTTAGACAATTTCATTTGCAGTTAATTTTATACTAACAGTTTTTGTAAATTTACTTCTTGGTTTGGTTGCAAATTTGCTTCTTGGATGACATTTGCAAATAAAAATTATTCTAGACTTTTTATACTTTGAATGACTTGATCAGCTGTGGGGACATCATCCATTATTTTTTCTTTGTCTTCATATCATCAGAAGCAGGTGTTAAATCTAATATATAAAAATCACCTGTCACTCTGTGTTAGTGTTTGAACTCTTCCAAAACGGCTCGACCAATTTTCATATAATTTTTTATGTGTATTTGGTAGGTATGAGAAAAGGACATAAATAATATTTGATATTGCTAGGTAATCAGGGTTTCCCTATCCAGAATGTTTTTTTTAAATCATTGTAAAAACCATTGTTGAAAATCATTGTAAAAACCATTGTTGAAAATGATTGAAAAAAACATTGTTGAAAATCATTGTAAAAGCTATTGTTGAAAATCATTGTAAAAGCCAATTAATTAAACATTTCATTCGTAGACAAACCAAAGATGGCAACAAAAATTTTCAAATCTAATATATAAAAATCTCCTGTCGTGGTGTTAATGTTTGAACTCCTCTGAAATGGCCTAGACAGATTTTTATGAAACTTTTTATGTGTATTTGGTAGGTACGAGAATAGGTTGTAAAGTATATATCATACCACTAGGTAATCAAGGTGCCCTATCCAGAACTTTTTTTTTGAAAATCATTGAAAAAACCATTGTTGAAACTCATTCTAAAAACAATTGTCGAAAATCATTTTAAAAACTATTGTTAAAAATCATTGTTAAAGCCTTGCATAAATTAATTACAAACATTTTATTTGTAGACAAATAGAAGATGGCAACAAATCTTTTTTTAATCATTGAGAGTTTTCAGATGTTTTGCCGGAGCCTCGTTAACATTTTGTTCTGCATTTGTGTAAAAAGCAGTGCGTGCCAAATTTTGAACGATACAAACATTTTGTCTCTGTGTGTGTGTGTGTGTGCGTATGTATTACTGTATTGAGAAAATGAACATATTTTTTAAATCGGTAATCATCGTATGCAGTGCTCCATTCGTCTTTCTGTCAATGATCTCATCCCCACAAACGTACAATACCTTGGTTATTTTTGATTAACAACCAAAATATTCACTAGAAAATATTTATACAGCAGAACAATGTTTGCTGGGTCGGCTAGTATTGAAGAAAATTGTGATGTGATGAAATAATACACGAGTCATTGACTTCTAGAAGATTTTCAAGAAGAAGAGTATTAGCAGCTTTGGTCCTCAATTATTGCAAAGGAAGACTGACAGACAGACAATAAGACACAATCTCATTGTCCTGACACAGGACAATAAGACAGAACAAAAAGATTTTCCGGGCAGCTTCTCACAGCTATGAACAAATTTATCTTGAAAGAAAGTCTTAAGTCTTGAAGATAAAAAATTATTTTGATTCGTTTGTAGAAAAATTTATTAAGCATACTTTCTGAAAAAGAGTAACATAAAATCTGAAATATTTTAACATAATATCCTTTTTTAGGGACCAGCAGAAAATGACATGGGAAGCGGGATAACATAAAAAACGGACAACGCAAAAATAGGGTTCCACTTTTATGACTCATTCAGAAACCTCAAACTTCCAAGGAATATTTGAATAAGAAGAAAAAAATGATCATTAAAAAACCAAAAATAAAATTAACAGTATGAAAAATTCCAAACAAACCTGCTAAGAGAAGAAAGCTCTTGGCGCAAGTTTTGATCATTCACAAAGCGTTCTAGATTCTCATAGATCATTGACACAATCAATGCAACATGTATGGGTTGCTCAGAATGCCTCCATAGCAGTTTGACAAGTTTTGGCTTATTGGTAAAGACTGCCCAGAGAATTAATATGCTCAACGATTTACGCTCTGCTGAAGAAGGATCTCCTGTATACATTCCCATAGCATTGACAGACATTTCTTGCGTATTAATGAAGTTATGGAAACCCGTGCATATTTCAATCAACAAGTTTAAATCAGATTCAATGAAACTTTTTCCAAACTTCATTGCCTGCAACAAAAAGTAAATATGATCATAAGCTTCATACAAAATATTAAACTTTCTTGTAGTGATACATACAGCGGTGAAAGTTGCAAAAATTCTCAAGACAGAAATCGTTAAAAAAAAGGGGGGGGGGGGGATCCCAAAGTTTTAAAGTTAGTTTTTAAGTTAATAAAAGGATTGCATAAAGAAAGAAACATATAAAAAGATTTTAAAAAAAAACTTATTTTTTATGAAAACTATTAAAAAAAAAACACTGAAAAATTAGATGATTGCTAAAGAAATAAATAAACAATCTCCCTCTATTTTTGTTATTTAAGAGTAATTTATTTTTTAATCATGAGGTAATGAGTAGTTTTCCCTTAAATATGATCACATAAAACAAAATAAATAAAAAGCTAATTTATCTGAACTTTCTGCAGGCTTCACTTATTTACAGATTATTTATTACTTTTTAACTATCATCCCTTTTGGTATCAATCCAGTCTGATCTATAGATAAGATTTGCAGCTTAAAACATGAAGACAAAAGCAAAATACATATGAAAATGAACTGCATAAAATAATTTATTTTTTAAGACTGACTTCTTAATAATGAGAAAATTATGCAGGATTTCAATTTCAAATTAAATGTTGGAGTCAAAAACAAATAAAGAATAAATTGTTGCCTCAAAGCAACAGTAGCATATCTTACTGTTGTTTTCAGGTTTGGATGTCTTACTTTTGCTCTGATACCATGAAATATAATGAAACAAATTTTGTCATTTTTAGGTTTAACTAGTATTGAGTATTTACAATTCTCCTTTCCAAAACGACAAAAATTCGTGACTTTTTTTGAATGTTAGAAGATATATTACTTTGCTTACATGAATTGGGTTCAGAATAGATGTCTAAATCTAATAAAATTAAAATCTTTAACATAAAAAATAATTAATCATACTTAATTTCATTTATTAAATTTTAATTTTTTTATACAGATATTAATGCTTCTGTAGACAAAAAAAAAAGGGCAGTAACAGCAAATTTCTTTTTTTTTTTTTTTTGCATTTTTGTCATTTATTGTTCTTTAGCTTTATTGTACCAGGTTGAGTCAAAAGTTTTTTTTTATTTTCCTTGTCCTGGATTGGCAGGTCTGAATGTAACATATACAAATTACAGTTAATGCGCAGCTGATCTAAAATGGTCGAGCGGAGTTTGACCTAGATAATCCTTATCAGTTGCTGTGATTTCTCGCACCTGTGTCATCGTTGTAGTCTCTTGAAATGGCGGATGATAAGCTAGCAATTCGTGTTATTTTGCGTTTCCTCTGGAAAAAAGGTCTTAACGTAACGGGCAGCAGCAAAAGAAAATAATGATGTTGAGGGCCCAGGTTCTGTAAATGAGTGCACTGCTCAAAATTGTTTTTTGCGTTTCAGGGAAGGTAATACGGCCCTTGAAGAGAAACCAAGATCTGGACGGCCATCTGTTGTCAATAATGAAGTTTTGCTGGAAGCTATCTAACACTAGCCCAGTTCTAGCACCCGAGCATGATCCGCAGAACTTGGTACTTCCCAAAGTACCATCAATTGACACCTCCACTAACTGGGGCTCGTGAGCAGGTGCCGTCAAGTATTTTTGTAAGTGAAAATATGAAAAAACTTTCAACTCAATCTAGTACAAGCTTACTTATTTTGTTTCCTCTGAAAAAAGTGCAAAAAATAAGTCTTAATTCCAACATTTCTCTACTGTTGGTATTGAATCCAAAACATGTTTCTTAAAATGTCTCAAAAACTCACTTCTGCAGATACTGCCTTTTACTTTCCCATGGTAGAATGCTTCAATACTAGCAAAAATGGAAGCAATCTATAAATGTTAGTGTTTTCTTTGTCAAGGACTAATAGAAAAAGAGGATATAAAAAAAGCAACAATCTTAAAATTAATTTTATGCCAATCTTGATTTTATGCCAAAAAAAAAAAAAAAAAACTGGTGTGGGGGGGGGGGGGACATTTCTACACAGTAAGCACTTTAAATGAAAAAAAAAGTTTCTTTTTTATTTAAAATATTGCTAGGGGAAAAAAAGGAGCAGTAAAGAAGATTAAATTGTTCATTAGAGCACTATAGAAAATTTTAATTAGCTCTGTAAAACTTTGTTGGACTTTAATAAATTTGAAAAAACATTGATGTTACATAGCAAAATGATTGTTTTGTTCATGACTGCATAGTCGGAGTCATACTGATGTTTGGGGTAAAGGGGTACAAGGTTTCAAGTTTTAAGAGTAGGAGTCGGCCATTTCTCCCTCTAAGTCCTTAAATCTGCCTGTGCTTGCGGAGTCAGAGTCAATGATTTTGGGGTAAAGCAGTCAGTGTTGAAGGCTCAAAAATTTCCAGGGTAGGAGCCGGTTTCTTTCTCTCTGACTCCGCAACCCTGGTTTTGATATACCTAAACACAAATAGTATATTTCGATGCTAAACACCGAATATCAAACTATTAGATTATGCAATATATATAAACTGCTGGTCACACAAAATACAACACCAAGAAGGAATAGGCATGCTATAGGTGGCTCAACAGGGTACTTAAACTTATATTAATTCGGGTTTAATTAATTATTCCAGTAATAAATGAGCACTTTGCTTTGATATTGTAATAACTTTTGAATATCAATGTTGTCATCAGGTGTGTAAAATTTTGTTTCATTCCAACTACTCCTTCATGTTGTATTTTGTAGGGCCAGCAGTGCAGATATCAAAACTTGACCTTATTCTATGAAAAAAATTTTAATAATCCAAAAACAGTGAATTTCTCTACAAATTATTTGTAAAAAAAGAAAGAAAGAAAAGAAAATGTTGCTTTAAGTTATGTATCACTGTGAAGCAATGTTCCACACTAAAGAAAAACAACTTTGGAAAGAATAAAATACATTATGCATAAAAATGCTCTTTAATCAACCAGAATTTAAAGATATTTTATAACACATTATCCCCTCACCCTGCATACGCACCAACCCATGTCCTAGAACTCCTTCCCAGCACACAGTTTTAAAAAACTCCTGTTTCCTAGATTTGGCAAATAACACTCTCAGTCTCCTAGGTGTCAGATACTTGTGAATTTGAAACTTTTGATTTAGGAAGAGATCAATAAAATCTTCTCGATCCCGTCTGGTTAGAGCTTCTTCAAAAACACTTTTGTCAATCTATGAGAAACAAAAAAAAAAAAAAAAGTTTTACAACTTTATAACATTTAATGAAAAAACTAAAGCATAAATTAAATAACTAGCAAAGTAATGTAAAAATTAATTTGGTTACATTAGGAAAATATAAATGATAAAAAAATAATTTAGAAAAATTACAAATCTGTAAGTAAAAAAAGTTTTTTTTTTTTTTTTAAATTTTCCCTTCTAAGAATTTCATCCACAGTCAATACTTTCACTGCCAATCTCCTGCCAGCACGTTATACTAAACAGTCAATTATATATATTTTTAAAATATAAATTATACCCTTTGCCAACTCTCTCGGCAAAGAAGCAATGTAATGAAGTGAAGTTAAACCTTGATTATTTTATGTAATTAAACTAGATTGATGATGGAAAATTCAGATAATAGAAATCACATCAAAATTAGTGAAGATAATAGATTGGAGCGACACAGACAAAATAAATACATTACAGAATGAAACCACTTTTCGCAATTGGAGTTATTAATAACATATGTAATTAGCAATAGTAAATTTTTAGCAGTCACAACTTCATCATATCAATGGATTTTCATTAATTTTGCGTCTTCAGCTACTAAGAAGAAAATTCAGTGTCAAAATTGGATGTTGATTGGAGGACCAGCGATAAGGGCAGGCAAGGTGGGGTCACTGCCTGGAGCATCAGAGATAAAGGGGACACTTAAAAAGACCCAGATTTAATATTTTGTACATTATAAATCTCTTCCATTCCTCCCCTCCCCCCCCCCAACATTTTCTGTTTGAAAAGGGTTAAAACGGATAAACCTAGCAATTGGTAGGTACAGGGGTGTCTGAGGGTGGCAAATGTCAAATGTTCAAAAGAGGTACTTGAACATACTATTCTTTTTATAATTATAAACACTTTTTTTTAACTTTCTAGCTGGATCACATTCTCCAGGTAAAAGTTTTTATGAATGAAGGTTCTTAAGTAACTTATAGTTAGCTTTACTTTTCAACTTTATTTTGGTGATGCATTAATGACTTTCTTGACGTTCTTCTACGTCCTCTAGCCCCCCCCCCCCCAAGCTTAGAACACCTGCCATTAACGAAAACATAAGTGACAAAAATACTAAGTTCTGAACAGAAAACAAAAGGTCTCGCTTACTTTAAACTTATCAGACGTATCTTTTAGGAAAACTTCAGACATAGCGACATGTGGACTGTTCCAATCTAATGTTAGATGAAGATCTTTTTGCATCTGAGCATGCCAATTGGTGTTGTCTGCCCTCTGAGCTGGAAATTTAATAAAAAATTTTAAATTGAAAGATTAAGCAAAATTTAATTATTTATTTATTTTTAATGTGCATTATTTATTTTGATATTTATTTGGAAAATACAACACAAGCTTGTTTATCCAGACTAACTGGAATCAAAGGCAATCTGGATAAAGCAAAACCCGGATAATCCAAGTAATAAGCAAAATAAATTCTTAAATAAGCAGACTTACCTTTTATTACAGTCAAAAACAATACTTAGTATCAAAATTATAAGATTTTGTTTTAAACAAACCCTTTATCATTTATAGTTTAGTTGCAACGGTGTCAGATCAACATGCAAAGTACGCAAATATGTTTGTTAGATTACTATAATATATTGCAATCTATGCAGGAGTTGGAACTCTTTTTAATCCAAATACATTACAACCTCAATATCTCCAATCTCTCGGGACGGGAAAAAAATTCGAGATATCGAGTTTTTGAGTTATTAAGGTTTTAAAAAAATTACACTAGAAACTCTCAAAATTACACACGTACGCTATATGCGTTTATATATGTACTATGAGACAGACCGCTTTGAATTATGATCAATAAAGTAGTTTTCAATATTTTACTAGATTTGAAATTTTATAATTGTTGAAAGTGCACAGGAAGAGATTTTGAAATGGACAACAATTTCAACATGGTTTTTAACCTAAAAATTTTAAATTCTTATCTTTAACTAGTAGCTGCCCATATTCAAAAAGCTTTCAACAGCCATTTTGTAGGAGTTAAAAAATCAGAACGATGAAAATGAGGAACGTATTTTCCGTTTCCACTTGAAAACTGACTGGCAACCCCTTTCCTCAAAGTGGACAGCAACATGTTCGAGAGAAATGCAAAGATTCTAAACTCTGGGGAAAACACAGCACCACTTTCATACCAACATCCACTATTATCTTGCTTCAATCCCCTAATCACAAAGTTTTCAAGAAGAGAGATGAAAACTGGTCCCTGGAACTGGTTTTACTACAAAAATTGCCAAAGAAAAACAAAAACTGAAAATTGCTTCTGTGCAAAAATTTCGACTTATCAAGGGTTTCTAAAAATAAATTTTGAGATAACTATGGAAAATACATAGGGGTTTTTATAGAAAATGCAGGGGGAAAATGTTTTTCGAGACATCGAGGGTTTTGAGATAAAGAGGTTCGAGATATCAAGGTTCGACTGTTAAAAGCAAATGTTTGGTGCGCCTATAATTCAGCAATCATCAGTTGAAATTA
The DNA here is from genome assembly GCF_026930045.1 of Uloborus diversus. Classification (NCBI taxonomy): domain Eukaryota; kingdom Metazoa; phylum Arthropoda; class Arachnida; order Araneae; family Uloboridae; genus Uloborus; species Uloborus diversus. Next base: position 114,140,378 of record NC_072739.1, on the reverse strand, counting down.
TTATTTGTGAAGATATAAAACAAATAAACCAAAAATAATGTCCGGATGCAATTATACAGATGCAGTTTTGCCCATGTGTTACAAAGTTGAAAGGACCACATAAAAAATTTGGGATAGCAATAATTTTGTTATAAAAAGTTAAAAAATATACAATAAAACATGAAGGGGAATTGAAAGTTATACTATTGCCATAAATTTGCTATATATGCCTATGTTATGAATAGATGTGGGACTACAATACAGATAAACAGGAAAGATTTAAGACATAATAAGAAAAATTATGCCTAAGGCTAGTATGGAAAAGCTTCTTTTTTAACCCCCTTTTCACCATAATCTTTTCATAGCCTGTGCATGAAAAAAACGTCCACTTTAGATTGCTTAGCAAAAAAATTGTATTTCAGCAAAAATATTATGTGTTATTAATAGCAGGCTCTGATTAAGGCATGGACTGACTGAACACAAGTCCAATGTTCTCCCAAGGTTTAGGGTCTCAATTTGTTTCTGAATAGGAGAAAATGTTCCCTTCTAAATAGTCATGTCATAGAAAAAATAATTTTGATTATATTCCATATAAATATCAAACTGTTTTCTAAGTCATATATTTTTTTTCCTTTACTTTTGACATTTGTTACAATATATTGAGTAAAATAGGTGTATGGTTTAAAATTACATACAGCTTCATGAAAAGTAAAAGTAGCAAAGCAGTAGTTTGTTGCAATGTTAAAAATAATTCTTGAAAAACCCAAAAAAAGTCTGTGGTTTTCATCAAAAACCCGGGTATATATCTAAAACCCAGGTGGGCAGGGCTTTTTCAAACCCTGATTTCAATGCAACTGGATAGAAAGTTTCGAGTAGGCGCGACAAAATTGGGAGCACAAAAGAATCAGGAAAAGTGTGTAAAAGAGTAACAATCAGCTAAAATGCCTAAATTTTATGCTAAATCTGTAAAATTGGCAAATATGTTACGATAGCTTTTTAAAATATTCACTAAATAGCTTAATGAATAAAGCTCAAAACCTAATAATTTCCAACAAAATCCTAAGAGCTCAAGATCTCTACTGAAAATCGAAGACCTTGAGAAAAATTAAAGCTTTGGCACCCCTGGGAACAATGAGATTATATTGAATTCGCTACTCCAGAGCTCCAATCGCTACCTTGAGGTGATTTACAAAATTGCTGAAAAAGGTTAAACATTGTGCTCCATGTGTACCATATTGGGCAAAACAAGCAGTTTGTTAGGTATATTTTTTTTTATTTGCGTGATTCATCCATTTGGAATCGTCATTCACAACAGCGTAAAATCAAAAATATCTGATAAAAAACTGTTGTACTCTAATCATATATTCAAATAGATAAATCATTTCAGCATAATGCAATCTCGAAAGACCAAGGTCACTCTGACGTCATACTTATCCTTCCCACAATTCCATTCTTCCCCCTTCAATAGTTTGTTGTTTTTTGTTCTCTAGATGTTGTGTGTGTATCTGTTTTTGTGCCGTATGGAATATATTTTATAATATGTGTACATTTAGTTTTTAGTCATTCCTAATTATATCTTTACGTGTTTTCGTCTACTCGTCTATTGACTGTTCTTAATGCATTCAGAAAACTCAACTATCACACCGCTGCCTATCGGGATAAGAAAAGGTAAGCCAACCTTTCCTTACAACATTGATTATGAGACTGATATTCTTTAACAGTGTATATGTTGAAGTTCTGAACAAAGTTAGGACTGTATATATAATTTTCTATTGAACTATGTTTAATAAGAAAATACTAAATATGGCTCAAGCAAATTTTAAAGATTCCACTCAAATAACGAAACTGAATTCCGACAACTATGCCACTTGGAAATTCAAGATTCAAATGCTCTTAATGCATGACAGGCTGGATGATCTTCTTGATACGCCCCCGCCCGCTGAACCTAATGCTGAATTTTTAAAGAAAGATAAACAAGCGCGAGCTATAATTAATTTATGTATAGACGACTCACAAATTATTCACGTAAAAGATGAAACAACAACTGCCGGCACATGGCAAAAATTAAAAACGATACACGAACGATCCAATTTAAGCAGTAAACTATATCTGTTGCGAAAATTATATTTTATAAAGATGCCTGAACATGCTGATATGATCGAACACATAACTCACATGACAGATTTAGTCGAAAGACTAAAACAGGGTGGCGACAGAAACTGTGAAAAAAGTTCCCTGACTTTTCCCTGATTAGGTTTATCAAATTTCCCTGATTTACATTACCAATGATAATGGTTTCCTTTCTTTGCTGCTCTGCTTGAAATCCATTCTATGTTTGTATAAAATGCAGTATTTTAAACGTTTTAAGTTATGTAAAGTTGTTGAACTAAAGATATAATTTTAAAAAGATGCTGTTTTTTTTTCATAAAGTGTTAAAAAAAACATATCAAGTCAATTTTTTTGGAAAAACACCCTACAAAACAAGATATTAAATTTTTCTATATAGAAAATTATATAAAATTTTTAAAAAATACTTTACTTCCAGTAACCACTTAGCATAAGAATTTTAAGAAACTATTAAAATCACTCTTAAAAAACATATGTGTATTTATGATAGAACTAAAAAGTAATTGAAATTATTTTGAACTAAATTTTCAAACAGTATAATAATTGTTGCAAAAAAAAAAAAAAAAAAAAAAAAAAAAAACAAGTAATAGCGAAATAATAGAAGCAATGTAGTTATTCTTATATAACTAATTGACATATTTATGCAATCCATTCATAGGGAGCTTTTCTCTAATCAAGAACATAGGTTTTTATGAATGATTACAGCATTTTAACAATAAAAAAAATAAAGATATTTACTTAAGTGCACAAGTTAACTCTATTTCAAATGATTTCAGTATGTATCGCAAAAAATCTTAGGTTGCTTTTGTAACAAACAGCTTTAAAATGCAAGGGGGAAAAAACAATTGGTTAATTTCAAAATATATAAAAGAATACAACTTGGTTTTAAAATAAAAGAATCATTTAAGCCTGAAAAAAAGAAAACCTTTCTAATCTGCGGTGACAGCAAATAGTATAACGGCAAAAAACAAAGTTTTTTTGATTCAAAGTTCAATTTCAGCAATTACATAAAAAACGGGAAGAAGTAATAACTTTTAAGCTTTTATCAGTATTAATTCACAAAACAAAGATTTCTTCTTGAAATCTTGATTACGATACGCTTATTACTTCGAGACAATGGAATAAAGGCAAAGGAGCTAAGGCATTAATGACGGTTTCCTCTTTGCCTGTAGGGTTGTTTATTTTACGTAGTATTGAAAGCGTGAAAGCAAACTTAGAGCTAGGTAAAATAAACTACTTTACAGACACAGAAGCAATCTTAGGAAGGTCATCCTGTGTTTAATAAGTAAGATGCAATACTTTGACGTTGAGGAAAAAAGATGCACAAATATGCAGCAGTGTATAATCGCACCACATTAATTTTAACTTTTTTTTTTTGAACAGATAATTGGCAGAAAATGTATAGAGAACTAGGATATTTAATTTTGCAAAGCAAGAAATTTTTTTTTCATAAAATCAATTTTCCCCGATTTTTTGTTATTTTTTCGAAATTCCCTGATTTTCCCCTGACTTTTCCCTGATTAATAAAGTTCCCTGACTTTTCCATGATCTCCCTGATCTGTCGCCACCCTGTAAAAGCTATCGGTGAAAATATCCCAGATCAACATGTAGCAGCTCTTTTATTAGTTTCGATTCCCGAATCTTACAACAATCTCATCACCGCTTTAGAAGCAAGAGATGAAGCACTTATAACATCGGATTTAGTAAAAACGAAACTAACAGATGAATATAATCGAAGAATAGAGTAACAAGCGGATAGAAATCCTAACGCTTCATTTGCTTTTAAAACTGCAATTAATGCAAGAAATTATAATAATAAGAATTCGAATACATTGTGTAGCTTTTGCAAGAGTTACAGTCACGCACACGATCGATGTTTTAAATTGCAAAACAAAAATAAAGTCGATTCCAATAATAAGAAATCGGAATTTCATGGAACCAAAAATGGCGGAAAACCTGCTCAACATTGCATGATCGCCGACTCTACAAAATCTCGTAAATCACACGAAGATCTTCCCCCCCTCTTGCGGCGCCAGTAGATCAAAATCAGGGCTGCGGAGTCGGAAAGAAAATGGCCGACTCCGACCCCGACTCCTGGATTTTGAAACGCCCGACTCCGACTCCAACTCCGACTCCGATTTTTTTTTGATTTTTTTAATTGTATTTTTTCAACTCCCTCTCTCCATTCAAGGGAAGGGGGAAAACCTCTTAACACAGATTGAAATATTAATTCCTTTTTATGAAAATTTCGCATTTTTTTTTTTTATTGTAAACCCAAGACGCCATACAACGTTAGAAATTCAATTTAAAAATCAAACTTTCCAATAGTTACGAGTTAAAAAGTGAGATGACTTAAAAATCCCTTTTAAAATTTTTAAAAAGGATTATCTGTAATTTTCCCACCTTTAATGTTTAACAAATAGATATTGATCAAATCGTGTGCTTTCAATTTTTGAAAGCTGTAACTTGAGAGAAAAAAAAAACCTTTTTTTCTAAATCCAAGTTCTTGAGAGGGGGTGGTTTGCCACGGGTGACACCCATCTGGTCGATGACACCCAAAGTTAATTTCAGAGTTTATAAAAAAATATTAATACTTTAATTCTGAAAATTTTCACGAATATATTTTAAATTATATTTCATCAAAAAAATTTCAACGAAAATAGGGCACATATACGTCAGGAGCTAATTTTACATAAAACGCGGCGGTATACAAATTTGTACGAATAACTTTTACTATACCTATATTTCTTCTTTGCTAAATTTTTAATTTAAATTTTATTGGCTGCTTTAGAATCAACCTAAATATGAAGATTTTAAGATTAACTGCAATTCTTGAGTGTTGTAATCAAGAAATCATTTACTTATTTTGTTCCATACTTTTTAGTGAGAACCAAGCTTACAGAAATAGTCTTAATAAAGAAAAAATCATTAGATTATTTCATCGAATCTTTTGGATTCGTGCTTTCGCGCCAGAACTTCTTTGAATTTGCCGATCACACTTAAACGTTTCAACCTTAGCTACGGGTGTCGACTTACTAATTTGTTACGTTTCTTTTACTATTTTTTAAGTGAGATCGAACAAAACACTATATTTCATTTTTATTTGAAAGTGATTACTTGAAAATGTTAGGCAACAAAACCGTTTGCTGACAGTTGCTATTAGTTAAGTTAAAAAGCAAGCAAACTAGGGGACGGCTACAGAAAGTTCGGTAAGTATTCAAGCTAGCTAATTGCCATAATGGCAGTTATTTTCTCATTAGTATCTTTTTATACATGTAATCGAACCAATTGGTAATCAGTTTTTAAAAAATGCAAGGAGAGTCAGTGAAAAGGAAAGAAAAAAAGAAGCCCGGAGTCGGAGTCGGCATGTTTTCTAACGACTCCGACTCTAACTCTTTTATCCCAAAATCAGTCCGACTCCGACTCTTCGACTCCGACTCCACAGCCCTGATCAAAATCTCTCAAGGTTAACCGAAAGAAACTTTATTGCGAATCCGATTCATTATTCTGAACAAAAAACATATGAAATTGTTCTTTATATGGACTCTGGTTCGAGCTCCCATATGTTTTCTGATGAGGTGTTATTTTCGGAATTAAATTATAACAAATCTTTGGCTGATATAGTTCTAGCGGATGGAAGAATTTTGAAGTCAAAGGCCATTGGAACTGTAAATCTCGATTTGAATGATGAATATGGTCTGCAAAATATCAGTTTGACCAATGTTTATTTTGTTCCAGAATTAAAAAGTAATTTAATATCCGTGAAAAAGATAACAAGCAAAGGATTCTCTGTACTTTTCGAAAAACAACACTGTTTCGTGAAAAAGAATAATGAGATAATTATGCATGCGCATTCCGATAATGACAGTTTATACAAAATTGTTTTAAATAGACACTCAGAAAACGCTAATATTGCAGTTGAATGAAAAAATAAAAACTGTATCCGAGTATGGCATTCAAGATTAGGTCATAGGAGTTATGACGCAATCAAGCAACTCGTATGCGAAGATCTTGCTGATGGAATTAAATTGGATAATTGTTGTCATAGTAACAATTGTCCAGAATGTATTAAAAATAAAATGCAGCAACTTCCATATCCAAAAGTTTCTAATGCGCGCGCAAGTAAAGCACTGGAACTTATACACAGTGACGTTTGCTCTATGCCCACTCCCAGTATTGGTGGAAAGCATTATTTTGTCACATTTATCGATGAATATACTAGATACACCGTCATATATTTACTTGCTAAAAAGAGTGAAGTTCTTTGTAAATTAAAGGACTATGCAGGCTTGGAAGAACTATACAAACTCTCCGAACTGATAACGGCGGTGAATACATAAATAGTGAAATGAAGATTTTTTATCTAGTAACGGTATCAAACATCAACTCGGCGTTCCGTTTTCACCAGCTCAAAACGGAGTTAGTGAGCGAAAGAACAGAAGTCTTACAGAGATGACTAGATGCCTGCTGTCCCAGTGAAAACTACCAAATCAATTTTGGGGTGAAGCTATTATTACTAAAAAATTACATTCAGAACAGACTTTCAACTAGAGCTTGCAAGAAGACGCCATATGAATTTTGGAGGGAAAGAAGGCCTAATTTAGCTCATATGAAACAATTCGGTTGCACAGCCTATGCTTACGTACACAAGGAAAACAGAAGAAAGTTGGATGAGAAAGCAGTTGAAGGAACTTTCGTTGGTTATGATCAACGTTCTAAAGGATACAGAATATATACCGGTGGAAATCGTATAATTGACAGTAGAAGCGTAAAATTTATCGAAGACTGCTCGATAACTGATAGCGTTGAAATTTCATCTCCTCCACCAGTCGAAGATTCACTCGAAAATGAAGAATATGATGATAAATCTGTGGATGAATTGAAATGACATCTGAAAAAGAGCGAATACCCAAAGAGAAGCCTAGGCGATCAAAAAGAAAAACCAAAGGGAAACCACAAGATCGCTTAGGATTTCTTGCCGATGAAATTAAAAATGTTCCTGAAAATTTCGAAGATGTAGTTAAAATGAATCCAGCAGAAAAAGAAAATTGGCTTCAAGCAATAAATGAAGAAATCGAATCCATGTCCCGGAATAAAACTTGGGAGTTGGTTGATCTTCCACCTGGAAAGAAAGCCACTGGAAATCGATGGGTATTTAAGCTGAAGAAGAATGAAAACGGTATAGTAACACATTGCAAAGCGCGCCTTGTTGTAAAAGGTTATAGTGAAAAATTTGGAATTGATTATGAACACACTTTTGCCCCAACAGTGAAATATACAACAATCAGAACCTTTCTAGCAGTCGCAGCATACGAAAAAATGCAAGTGAGACACGCTGACTTTACCACTGCATTCCTTCATGGCGATTTAGAAGAAGACTTGTACATGAAACAACCGGAAGGTTATGTCGATCCAAAGCATAAGGATAAGGTTTGCAAATTGAAGAAAGCAATATATGGATTGAAACAAGCAGCTAGAGCTTGGAATAAAAGAATTGAAGAAATTCTAAAGAATGAAGATTTTTCTCAAAGTATTGCAGATCCATGTCTATTTCTAAAAAATGATGGAAACGACAGAATAATGATCACAGGGATAGAAGTGACATTTGCCAACAAAAATATAGGAAAATATAGGAATTTTCTGAAAAAAATATAGGAATTCGATGGAAAATATAGGAATTTTCTGCAAACAATATAGGAATTTTTTGAAATAATATAGGAATATTTTGAAAAAAAAAAAGGATATACAGGAATTTCGATAACAAAGCTCGCCAGTTCGACATTTTTTTTCAAAATGCAATACTACTATTCGATTAAAAACATGTAATTACACTACCTGACATAAGTGCAATACATACGCATAAATAAGTCTAAAAATACACACAAAATCAATTTTACAAACAGTAAAAGAGCGTAAAACTGTAATTTGTACTAAACATATTAAGGCATACTTCTTTAAAAATAAAAAAAAATAGACCAAACTTTTTGTAGATGAACACAAATCTTTCTTAAAATAGTTGTGTCACTAATCTAATTTTTAATGAAAGATTTTGCATGATCCGATACTGCGATGGGCAAGCTGTACAGTAGAATGAAATTCTTGAAGTTCTGTTCTAATTTATGTTATCACTTGACAATGCAGTAAAAGCCAAACTTAAAGTTTTATAAGTTGTTGAAACATGTGCTATGCTGAAATCAAAGTCACATGTCACAGTAATATCAGGGGTCAATCCAGGTTTCATTTTTTAAGTCCCCGTTATGCGAAAAAGCAAAATATTTTTTGTGAATTTTCTTTATTTTTGTGAAAAAGAAATTATTGTGAATTTCCTTTTCTTTTCTAGAAAAAAGTGTTCAGGTAAAAATTTAAATGTATGGAAATTAAAAATTTAAATGTATACTGTGTTTTTTTTTTCAGAAAAATCTCTGATATGATACTTTTTGACCATTTTTCCCCCCTGAAAATCCTGACTTTTCAGTACCAAATTCGATCATAGTTGAAATCCACGATTTCCCATGACTTTGAAGGACACCCAGTAAAATATATATTTGATTTAGAAATATTTGGTCATTAAAGCAAAATAATCCAGACCTAAAAAACTTGGTGGCCACCACTGTCCCAAAGTTTTAAAGTACAAAAAGTGAGGGGGAGGGGGTTAGTTTTTACTACTTTCATAAAAAAAATTAATAAATAGAACCTTGCACTTGTTTACAAAAACATGCATTTTGGAAAATTTAAGTTAAAATAGGTTTTTAAATTACTTCAAAATAAATAAATGAGAAGTCGTTAGGAAACTGCATTTTAGTAATCAAAACCGTTTCTTTAAGTTCATACCAAAGCCTCCAAATCAATGAGGATCGAATGCAATTGTGCAGATAAAATTTCACTTTTCTAAAAACTAATGCAGGGCTCCCAACACATTTTAGTTTTAGAAAAGGGTAAAAGAGGACCAATTTCAATCAAAAAGAGGACTAAAGAGGACCAGTTAGGATTAAAAAGAGGATCTTGAGAGGACCATTCATTTAAACACAAGGAAGCATCAAAAGGCAAATTAGCTGCCTGCTGCTAAATCCCTGAAAATAATTTGTTAATTAACCATATTACTGATTTTTAATGATACAATTCCTTTATCACCTTCTGCACAACTGATCTTTTTATCCATTGAATAATATTATTTACACAAACATTTGGATGGGAGGGGGGGGGAGGCACTTAGCGCAGCACTTAAGGCAGCCTCCATAGAACTAAATGGGCGTAATGATACATTTTGAATTGAATCAGGGATGCTGGTAGTCTCACTGAAGGATAGATGAAGCTGTGCTTCATCTTTCTATAGTTTAAAATTATTTTTGTGTTTTTCTGTATTGTAATGCTTCTTTAATAGCATTTATATCCCTTCTCCACCGATATGAATCCATCACACACCAAACAGATCTACTGTATTGAAAGTTTCCCTAAAAATGTCTGAAATTCTCAATCACAAAGAGAAGCAGATCACATGAGGCATAGTTTTGCAATTTTCATATTCAAAGTATATTTTCAAGAATCATAAAGCTTACATTAAAAAAAAAAATCCATGATTGCAGGGCCATGAGTGCTTTGAACTTTTATGGGGGGGGGAACAAATTCCCCCCTTTAGCAGGCATCATGCCGCCTGCCTTGTCTAGTGGTCAGAGAAGTGTGACTGCGATAGGAAGGTCCGGGTTCGAATCCCGGCTCGGGCATGGACGTACTTTCTCTCTCCTGTCCTTGTCCCCCATAAACGGGTCCTTATGGCATGTGTGTACTGTAGAAGTCGGACTTCACACCAAATTACTCTACAGTTGGAAAAGTGAAGCAGTGCACCTCAAATTGCCAGCCTACTTGGCACACGACAACAACAGCAGCAGGCATCATGACAATGAAATGATGTACAAATTCAACTTCATATAATTACATAATTCAACTTTGTTTCATATACAGACGCTACTTTAAAATGTTATGTGCTCAATTGTTTAAATTTAATACCCCTCCCCCTCCCACACAAAAAAACAGTAATAACCAAAAATAAGCTAATGATAATCAAAATTATGTTTGGAAAACTAAATAAGCTTGAATTAAACAACACAAAAAATATTAATTTTTTAGTTATTTAAGTAAAAATTTAATCGAGTTAATCTGACGTAGCATGTCAAAATAACTTCTAATTGCCATAAATATAAAAATATTTATAAGATGCAAAACGATTGAAAGCTCAGAGAAGCAAATTTTCACGAACCAAGTTCAATGTTGGCATGCTTCCTATAAAATAAATTTATTTATTTTCTACTAAATTAAACCTAAAACATGCTAATCTAAGTTGGAATATGGGAAAATAACATTCGATTGGGCAAAATATTTTAATATTTACATGATTCAAAAAGATTGAAATTTCAAACATTAAAAGCAATTTTCCGCGAAGTCCGAGTAAGTTCAATGTTACCATGGTTTCCAAAATAATTCCTACGTTAATTATTGAAATTAAATGAAAAATAAGCTAATCTAAAGTAGTATATGTCAAAATAACTTCCAATTGTCAAAAACATCTAAATGTTTACAAGATGCAAAAGGATTGAAATTATTTTCCGCGAAGTCCGAATAAGCTCAATGTTGTTATTATTTTCAAAATATTTCCTTCGTTAATTATTGAAATTGAACGAAAAATAAGCTAAACTAAGGTAGCATATGTCAAAATAACTTCCAATTGTGGAAAACATCAAAATATTTACAAGATGCAAAAGGATTGAAATTTCCAACGCGAGAAGCATTTTTCCGCGAAATCCGATTAAGTTCAATGTTGCCATGGCTTCCAAAATAATTCCTTCGTTAATTATTGAAATTAAACGAAAAATAAGCTAATCTATAGTAGCATATGTCAAAATAACTCCTAATTGTCAAAAACATCAAAATGTTTACAAGGTGCAAAAGGATTGAAACTATTTTCCGCGAATTCCGAATAAGCTCAATGTTGTTATGGTTTTCAAAATATTTCCTTCGTTAATTATTGAAATTAAACGAAAAATAAGCTAAACTAAGGTAGCATATGTCAAAATAACTTCCAATTGTGGAAAACATCAAAATATTTACAAGATGCAAAAGGATTGAAATTTCCAACGCGAGAAGCATTTTTCCGCGAAATCCGAGTAAGTTCAATGTTGCCCTGGCTTCCAAAATAATTCCTTCATTAATTATTGAAATTAAACGAAAAATAAGCTAATCTATAAAAACATATGTCAAAATAACTTCCAATTGTCAAAACATCAAAATGTTCACAAGATGCAAAAGGATTGAAATTTCAAACGCGAGATGCAATTTTCCGCGAAGTCCGAATAAGCTCAATGTTATTGTTATGGTTTCCAAAATATTTCATTGGTTAACTATTGAAATAAAACGAAAAATAAGCCAATCTATAGAAACATACGTCAAAATAACTTCAAATTGCCAAAAACATCAAAATGTTCACAAGATGCAAAAGGATTGAAATTTCAAACGCGAGATGCAATTTTCAGCGAAGTCCGAATAAGCTCAATGTTATTGTTATGGTTTCCAAAATATTTCCTTCGTTAGTTATTAAAATCAAACGAAAAATAAGCTAAACTAAAGTAGCATATACTAAAATAACTTCTAATTGTGGAAAACATCAACATATTTACAAGATGCAAAAGGATTGAAATTTCAAAAGCGAGAAGCATTTTTCCGCGTCCGAGCCGAGTAAGTTCAATGTTGCCATGGTTTCCAAAATAATTCCTTCATTAATTATTGAAATTAAACGAAAAATAAGCTAAGCTAAGGTAAGCACATGTCAAAATCACTTTGGATTGTAAAAAGAATCAAAATATTAACAAGATGCAAAAGGATTGAAACCTCAAACACGAAAGCAATTTTTCGCGATAAATCATATCGAATATATATGTTCAGAAAATTGCACTAATGAAATATTTTTAAAAGAATTACAAGCACAATCCAAACAATAAATAAATTCAAGCAATAAAGAAACTTTTTATACTTTTTCAAGGTTTTCAAACACTAGAAAATGTGTGTGTGTGACCTTTTTTCCCCCCCCCCCAAGAACTTTTCAAGGTTTTTCATGGGCGTACGAACTTTGTTTAACACGCGCTGCGGCGGCGTGCTTGGGAGAACAGTAACTTTAAACGAAATGAAAAACTTTTAAAATCTGATATTTAAGTAAAAACAATATAAAAGCGAACTAATCAGACCATAATGTCAAAAGTCTAAAGCGGACTTTACCATAAAACACGGACTTTGGCGGGAAAAAGCGAACCATTTGGGAGCCCTGCACAGTAGGAAAGATAAAATGGCGGCTGCACGTGGATCGCGGAAAAGGCGGTAGCCAAAAGTCGAGGGGAAAAGTAAAAAAAAAAAAAAAAAAAAGGAATCGGAAACTGAAAATATAGGAAAATATAGGAATTATAGGAATTATAGGAACTTTTTCAGAAATATAGGAAAATATAGGAATATAGGAACGCTGCGATGCCTGTGATCATAATCTACGTCGACGATATACTTATAGCATGTAAAAACAGGGGTGTAGCTAAGGGGGGGTTTGGGGACAACCCCCCCCCCCCCCGAAACGTTAGTCTCAAAAAAAAAGAGAAAAAGAGAGAAGAGAAAGAAAAAAAAAGAAGAAAAAGAAAAAATTCCAAGCGATTTTTTTTCTGACTAACAAAGGTCAAAAATCCACTTCGCTTCCCCCCCCCCCCCCAATGCCATTGAAAATCTGCTCCATGTTGACCCTCAAGCATAAAGACGCCTCCCTCTGCTGCGACAATTTTTTGATAATTGAGTGAAACTTGACACTTCGCTTTAGAAATGAGATTGATTTGTTAAATCCACGTATATGCAGCCTTTCTTTGTCATACATTCTGCAAATTGTTAAATATGTTTGATTTTATGAGCCGTGCAGTGGGAATATTGCATGCAGTCGAATCTGTATATTTCGAATTTCACATTAAAGAAAAAAATCGAGATAAAGAGGTTTTGAGATACGGGGGCAAGAAATTTTTTATGGAAATTTGAAATTTGATGGTGGAAATTTGAAATTTGATGGTGAAAATTTGAAATTGATACTAAAGACGATATTGAGCTCTTGATTAAAATTCCTCTTTATTAGTTTTGTTAGGTATTCATTCTATTATTACATTATTAAGTGCTTTATTGCGAGTTTAAGAAATCATTTTGACAGTAAAAGGAACTTTAAGCATATCTTTTTCAAGAAAAAGTCTTTTATTGCTTTTTAGTCCCTGATTATTTTTTTTTTTTTGATTCATTACTTATCCTCTTGAGGTTAGCAATTGCTGCAAATCTAACTTGGCCAGTATTCTAAGGTTTTCCTTTTTTCATCACTTGAAAAAAAAACTTATACTTTCTTTTCACTCCTATCATTTCGGGTTTCTAAGGAGTCACAATTTTAAGAAAGAGAGCAACCAAAGAACAGTACTAATCCAGATAAAAGAGCGAAATGGCTTTTAACTGGAATGACCTTTAACCATAAACTTGAAATGTTCATCTTGCATGTCAAACCTGTGAATTTCACCCCTTTACTTTTCTTCCAAGAAAGTGCGCAAAACGACTGTCCTTCGGTTAATCTTCCTGGAAAGCCTATTCGTGGAACGCATTTCTCCCTCTTTTCCACTGCCTCCTCAGCTCTTGGAAGACAATTGCTCTGTTTCTGAGTTGAAGAAAATGTTTTTGTTTGCTTCTTTAAGATCATTGGGCCTTGAATCCGAAAATGATAGCATAACCGGAATTCAAGACGATAGAGTTTTTGTTGGTCTGGTCTCGTGTGTGTCATAGGTCATAGTCAAAACAACCTTTGCTAACCAGAGTATCCATTGCAATCACATTGATTTTTCAGCCAGTATTTACAGCATATTCTTTTGTAAACGTGCAGTCTGTTTAAAATAGTACATTCTAAGTGAAAGTTGTTGCATAATGAAGCGAGCAAAACCGATAACAAGCTTTTTTAAACCCAAAGAAAAAAAAAATAAAATGACGAAAAGGATTGCTCTAAAAAGAGAAAGTTAACGTCGTCTGAAGAAAACGAAGTACAGTCTGCAAAGCAGCATTAGTCCCATCGGACCCTTCTGAAGGTAATTTTATTTTAATTCAAAAGAAAAACTGCATAGCATTACATGAATAAAATGTTTAAAAACAAAATGAATCTATAATATTTCTGTTAGCTTGGTTCGCATTAAAAAGTAGAAAATAAAAAAGACTTCTGTTTATAATACTCGAAAATTGCTGTTGCTCTCTCAAATAGATATTTTTGTAAATTCTAAAGCAGCCAATAAAATTAAAAATAAAGACTTGTGAGGAGAACAGATGGTATGCATTTGAGCAAATAACTTTTTACCGCCTATATTTCTTCCCTAACTTTCTTTATTCAAATTTTCTTAACTGCTTTAGAATTAGCATAAATGTAAATACATAAAAAGCAACATATAAATATAACGATATGAAAAGCATTTTCATTTTTTGCGGGTTATAATCCAAGAAGTCTTTTTTTATTTTATTTCATACTTTTAGTGCAAACCAAGTTGGTAAAAATAGTCTTTATAGTCTGACCACCGATGATATTGAAAGTCAAACATCCAGTTTACAGGCGGAAATGGAAGTACCTATTAGCTTTCAAGGATGCCAGATTTTGTAGATGTGTGTTAGCCTCTAAATTAAGCAGTCACACTGAAATGAACGGAACACGCTCATCAGATATGTGATTTCCCACTGATTTGGATAGACTGCTTTTGACAAGACGTTGCTAGAAAATTTCACTTTAAATTAAATGGAGGGAAAAGGAAAAAAAGTTGAATTTTCCATAACATTAAAAAAAAAATCTTTGCTTTTGTTTTGTTTGACACAAGTATCTGAATTGGGGCACCCCATTCCAAAGTATGTAAGATTCCCCTCCCTCTTATTTTTTTAATACTAAATAAATAAATAAATAAATATATATATATATATATATATATATATATATATATATATATATATATATATATATATATATATATATATATATATAAAAGAAGTAACCCCCCCCCCCCCCGAAAGTCGGGTCTAGCTACGCCACTGTGTAAAAATGAAGATAAAATTGCGAAATTAATCAAACAACTGAACAAATTCTTCGAACTGAAAGATTTAGGAGAAGTAAGAAATTACTTGGGAATCAACACTGAACGAGATGGAGAAAAATTTCTACTAAACCAAAAATCGAAAAAGAAATTTAGTCCAGATATCAAAAAGCCTTCTTATACACCAATGGACACATCTTATCCAAAAGAAGAGGATTCCTCTCTCCCACAAGTTGACAACACGCAATACAGGTAAGCAATTGGAGCTTTACTTTATATAGCTACAGTAACCAGACCGGACATTACCTTCACTGTGAACATATTAAGCAGGAAGAATGAATCTCCCAATGAAAAGGATTGGAAAGCAGTTCTAAGAGTCATTGAATATTTGGACTCGACGAAGGACATTTATTTGCAAATTGACTCTAGCAGCCCACCAACTCTTACTTGTTACACTGATGCTGATTTCGCATCTGACCTTGCTACTAGAAAATCAACAGGGGATACTGTATTTTTCTCAGGGAACAATCCTATATTTTGATCCACTAAGAGACAAAATTGTGTTTCATTATCTTCAACCGAGTCTGAGCTCATTTCTGCAGCCACTGCTGCTCAAGAGCTGAAATGGATATTAGATCTACTTAAAGATTTTGGCCTAATTCAAAAATTGCCTGTTAAAGTGTTTGAGGATAACAAAGCAACAATTTCTTTAATTCAACATGGGAAAATGAATACTAGGTTAAAGCATCTTAACGTGAAATATTTCTTTTTGAGGGGAAATGGAAGACAATAAAATAATTAAGATAACCTATTGTAACACTAACTGTATGATTGCAGATATTTTTACTAAACCTTTGCCTAAGCCCAAGTTTATTGACTTTAGAAATAAGTTAAATTTAGTTTTTGTAATTTGAATGTACGATTAAGGGGGGAAATGTTGTACTCTAATCATATATTCAAATAGATAAATCATTTCAGCAAAATAATGCAATCTTGAAAGACCAAGGTCACTCTGACGTCATACTTATCCTTCCCACAATTCCCTTCTTCCCCCTTCAATAGTTTGTTGTTTTTTTGTTCTCTAGATGTTGTGTGTTGTATCTGTTTTTGTGCCGTATGAAATATATTTTATAATATGTGTACATTTAGTTTTTAGTCATTCCTAATTAAATCTTTATGTGTTGTTCGTCTACTCATCTATTGACTGTTCTTCATGCGTTCAGAAAACTCAACTATCACACCGCTGCCTATCGGGATAAGAAAAGGTAAGCCAACCTTTCCTTACAACATTGAGTATACATTTTATTTATCTTGTTCTGAGTGAATTTGAATAAATATTAGTTATTTACCTTATCTATACATATAATAAAATAAGATGTTTGTGTGTGTGTGTGTGTGTGGCGCGCTTCCCGGGAAAACGGTAAGGCCTAGAAAGATGAAATTTGGTATACAGGTGCAGTTTTTGCCGAAGATGTGCACCTCGGGCTTCGATTTTTGATATTTTAATTAGAAAAAAAGTTATTTAATATTTTATGTGTTTTTTTGCACTTTTTAGTACTTTTTACCTTACAGACCCTGAACCAATCACTCCACACGAATAAGTTTCCTACCATAGTATAGGAAATTTAATTTTAAATATGATGAATGAAAAAAGTTTGAAGATAGAGCAATTTTTGTATTTTTTATGAATTTTTGAAAAACCTTTAATTTGCAATTTTTCCTGGGTTTTATTTTTTTCTAATATCATCCTGCGAGAAGTATCAAAGCCTCATATCTGAAATTTAAGTTGGTAATAGTAAAAGCATTTTGCCCTCTTTAGAAGAAAAAAGTTCTTAAAAATACGCAATAGTTTTTTTTTTTACAATTTTTTTAATGCTGAACACATTATGTCTTTCCACGCATCGGTCAAAGAAAGCGTTCTTCAATCTTTTATGCCTCTGACGTCACTACTTGGATTTTGATTCGATATTTACGATGGAATCTTAATCGCAAACAATGTTAATCTTTTTTTTTTACTATATAGCTTACTTCTACATTTTATGATGTGTTGACCACGTGTGTTTCAGGCAGCGCTTGATTTTTTTTCGTTCCTTTTTATTGTTTTATTTGTCGATTGCATTTATTTCTTTTTCCATTCCCCCCCCCCAGCTGGACGCTTTGCTGTATCTATATTACGTTACATTTCATAGTTGTGCACATTTAATTCAATAAAAAACAGCGAGATTTTTTTTTCTTTGTCAAACGCTACTTGCACACTACAGGGAATTTTGGAGATAACTTTTATTTTTTTTTGCTCTACTTAAATAAAAGCGGTTTTTGAGTGATCTTTTTGTTTTTATTAGGAAATGGCCGGAGAGGTTAAATAAATAGAGATGGATAAGAAAATTTAGAGATAGATCGTAAAGGTAGATAGCCGCCAAAAGAGGCAATCTTGGCGTAAAAATGTGAATGGCACAAAAAAAGATAGAGATAGATTGATTAATACTGCTGCCAAATTTATTTTAACAGCCGCCGAAGGCGGCAAACTTGAAATGAAAAGGTAAATGACAAGTTAGCCAAACAGCCGCCATAGGTGGCTGCTTGCATAGAAAGGCAAATTGCGTAAAAAGGCGAACCAGCTGGTCGCCGCAGGCGGCGAGTTACAAAATAAAAATCTAACTGCTCCGGGTACAACTTACCTTTAAACAGTGCCCGCAAAAGATGTTCATCTAAATTTTCTAAATTGCATGCATGACTGTGTAGATTCAGAACTGTTAAGTAATCTAGACCATTCTGAAATAAGAATAAATAATAAAATAAATAAATAAATATATATATAAACAATAATTAAATTACAAAGAATTTAAAGTTTTCTTAGGATATAACACGCAACATTTAGTGTTAACAAAAAGCATTTATGAAGAAAAAAAAGTTTGTAAAAATCTTTTTACAAACATTAGGGAAACATTTTTATTAACGGACAAGAATCAGTAGAATTGTTGTGAAATAATCAGTGCAACAAAATTTTCAAATGATAAGATTTGTGTACCTGATGAGCATGTCGAACACATTCCATTATTCGGTCTCGAAAGATATTTCGGGCCAAGCTATTTTCTCGAAATCGAGAAAAATTGTGAGCAATCTTGTTAGCAAGTTCAGGTTTCAAGAAATTTTCTACAAACTCGGCATCTTGAATACCCCTAGGCCTGAAATGAACAGCTTAAAATTATGAACAAGTTAAGCAAAAAAGGATATTTTGCAGCATATAAATAAATTGCTTCAGTAGTTAGAAAAGCATTCGGATAATTAAAAAACAAACAGTCTGTTAAGTATTAAAACAAGTTTTAATAAAAAGATAAATTATTCATTGACCAAAAATCTGCTTCATTTACACAAGGGGTGCCCACCTGGCGGGGTGGGTCATGGCACAGACTGTGCCATTGAAATATTAAGTTTTGAGGGGTATTTTTCTCATTTATTGTGGGGCTCTTGCTTTTGAGGGGTATTTGCAATATTTGGGGGGGGGGGGGGGCGAAACCCTGATTTACATATAGATTAAATTTACCCTTTTGTATGTTTTATTAATTTTTTACTGATACAAAGGGAGATAGAAATAGTGATCTATCTTTTAATTTTGTAGTAACTAAGAACTTAGGCAGTTAAAAATGCATTGC
This sequence comes from Uloborus diversus, assembly GCF_026930045.1. Lineage (NCBI taxonomy): Eukaryota > Metazoa > Arthropoda > Arachnida > Araneae > Uloboridae > Uloborus > Uloborus diversus. The sequence continues at coordinate 114,121,513 of NC_072739.1, read as the reverse complement.
AATGTAAGCTGGTTTCATAAGGAGAAAACAACCTGTTTTCAGCGAACAAAAACGTTACTTGTGCAAACAAGCACTGAAACTAACAAAACTTGGTATAATAGTTAGCTTGCAATGATGAAAATAATTTTGACTATGAATAAATTTTGACTGTTAAATAAAAGATGCTTGTCCCTTCAGGGCTGCCACTGAGTTATGATCCTAAAAATAGTCATTTTATTAGCTTCTTAAATGCAAAATAGTCGCCAAATAAAGAAACTAATATCTAAAATATTCTTCCATTATTTTTTAAATACTATTGAATATAAATCGTACTGCATATACTTGATGAATAGGCATACCTCAGCTGCATGGTATATAAGCCGGATCACCTGGGACAAGCGAAACTCTCTCCAACTACACACAAACAGTGTTCCTGACATCGTTTCATATCAATCATATTTCAATGATAATAATGTGAAAGCTGTGCATATATTAGAGATCTTTATGAAACAATGAAAACATTACAGCCAGCAATTACTTTTTTGAAATTCCTAAAAACATAACAGTTAAAGAAAAAGTACTATTTAGACACTTTTCTGTCTTAAATGAATTATAGGAACAGGAACATCCCTACTATTCTGCATACCCAACAAAGCAAAAAATTTTGAAATTTTTCAGTACATGGTATTATGGATAACCCAATAGTCTGTTTAAAAAACATCTGCTCTCTACCACTGACTTTGTGGCACTTTGGCAGAGTTTGAAAGCAGTTTTTTCTTCTGGTTTGGACAATAGCGATGTGAATCTTCAGTGGGCAGAGTTTAAGGAAAATCTAGCGAATACGGTTAGGGATCATGTTCCTTTTAGGAGAAAGGGTGTCAACACTAAAATTTGGCCAATGTGGTTCTCCAGGGAAACTAAAGACGCTCTAAATTACAAGCAAGCTGCTTTTCATAGGTTTAGAGAAACAGGTCACAGTGCAGATAGGCTACAATATTGTAAGGCAAGGCGTAAATTTAAGTATTTGGTACGGATTCAGAAAAGAGAGTTGGAGCAAAGACTGGCAGATAACATAAACAGGAATCCCAAGAGGTTTTTTGCATACGCTAATTCGGGGAAAGTTCGAAATAGTCATATTGGGCCACTGGTAGATGACCACGGAATTTTAATTCAGGACGATAGTGATATTGCTAATGTTCTTAATAACTTTTTTTTGAGTGTTTTTAACGATAACTGTATCTCAACAGTTGACACCAACAAGACACAAGCTATAGTACAGCTTGAGGACTTTGTATTTTCCAGGGATGACGTTTTACTTCATTTGAAAAAAATTAAAGAGACTAAGGCTCCGGGGCCAGATAATATTTATCCGAAAATTTTAGTTGAATGTGCAGAGGAATTAGCAGATGTAATCGCAAATATTTTCAATGCTTCTTATAATTCGGGGACAGTGCCAGAGGACTGGAAGCTGGCTAACATTACACCGCTCTTCAAGAAAGGGTCTAAAGGGAGTGCGGGAAATTATAGACCTGTGAGTCTAACTTCGGTGGTTTGCAAAATTTTTGAAACATTGATGAAAATTAAGATAGTAAATTTTCTAGAGACTAATAATCTATTGACTAGTTTTCAGTACGGTTTTAGGAAAGGTAAATCTTGTGCAACTAATTTATTACATTTCTATGACAAAGTTACCATGGCTTTGGACAATAAGAAGCCTGTAGATGTTGTTTACATTGATTTTCAAAAAGCTTTCGATAAGGTACCGCATGTTGCTCTACTTAGCAAATTAGCTGATATAGGAATAGGAGGGAAAACTTTCATTTGGGTAAAAAATTGGCTGACCGGAAGGAAACAAAGAGTAGTTGTAAGGGGAAATTATTCTAATTGGAGTGAGGTCTTAAGCGGGGTTCCTCAAGGATCAGTGTTAGGGCCTGTTTTGTTCATTGTCTTTATGAACGATATTCACAAAAATATTTCTGGGAACATGAATTGTTTTGCTGATGATGTCAAAGTTATGGGGACTGTAGAAAATGAAGAACAAGCAAATCAGCTGCAAGAGGATCTAGATCATATTACGGAGTGGGCTGATAAATGGGGTATGGCTGTTAATGTTGGGAAATGTCAAGTGCTACATTTAGGGCATGGAAATAAGTGTACAAGTTATTATTTGCAAGGTTCAGTCATTAGTCAGGCAGACAAAGTTACTGATCTGGGGGTCCTAATAAGTCAGGATTTAAAGTTTAGCCAACAGTGCAGCATTGCTAGCAACAAAGCCAATAAGATGCTTGGGTTTATCAATAGATCTATTTCAAATAAATCTAAAGAAGTTCTTCTGCCCTTATATAGAAGTTTGGTAAGACCCCATTTGGAGTATGCTGTTCAGTTTTGGTCTCCTTATCTTAAGAAAGACATTAATGTATTGGAAAGGGTTCAAAGGCGGGCTACAAGGCTAATAAGTGGACTTTCTCACTTAGACTATGATTCCAGGCTTAGAAGGCTAAAAATGTACAGTCTTGAGCAAAGAAGAGACCGAGGGGACATGATTCAGCTGTTTAAATTTATTAAAACGAAAGATGTTACGGGGCTAAAGTTTAGCACTGAAAACAGGACAAGGGGTCATTGTTTTAAGCTATTTAAATCTCAGGCTAACATGGATATTAGAAAAAATTATTATTTTAGCAGGGTAGTCGAACCTTGGAACAGCTTATCGGAAGAGGTGGTAACGAGCAAAGGAGTAGACAGTTTTAAGAGGGCCATTGATCTTCACAGGGGATTGTAAATTGACTAGGACCAGTCTAGCTGGGCCCAGAGCCTGTTGCTGGTCGTCACTTTTGTATTTGTATTTGTATTTGTATATATGTCAACTGCAGGTAAACACTTTTATGCTTCAAAGCATTATAAACACACATTAGTTATTTTATAAGGTACAACAGACTTTTAAATTTAAGAAAAATCACCAACCAACAGTTATTAACTTGCCAATCACTTAAAAAGCAATCAAAAGCTTTTATTTGCAAGAACACATTTAAGTTTTACTTAAATTTACAGAAAATTTTAAATAATAAAAAAAAGGCTGAATGCTCTATGTTCATTAAAAAACATTGTCTGAATATTACACTTGCAGAGATCATCGAGCTGAGAAAAATTGGCAGGGTTGCAAGAAGTTAATAATCCAGAGTAACCTAAAAGATCCAAAAAAAGGTCACCTTTGCCCCCTTTAAACTTTGATTCGTTATTGAATCAGCATTTTTTGAAGTGAAATTTATACATAAAAAAGTCTGTGAAATAAAATTGTTTGAGAAATCCAAACTACTTCCTTCCGCAAAGGTAGGAGGTCAAGGTAGGAGGTCGTTATTGCCAACTGCAAGAAATGAAACTAATATTTCCCTTCAGGAGGTTATTATTGTTAGCAAGAAATATGCATCTTGTGCCTGATGACGTTAGGAGAGAAAAACAAAACAAAAATGGACTGTTTTACTTATCTGGCGATAAATTAGGCCTAACTCATTTGGTGACTTTTTGCATAATTTGGCAGTTCAAAATAAGAAAATTTCAACTGATGATACTTGAGGATGAAGCTTTTTTTTTTTTTATTTAATTTTTTTTATACATCCGTCATACTTTTTGCATTTTATTCGCTTTTAGGCTGAAATAGAAGCAGTTTTTTTTTTACAAAATAGTCATTTTTGACTTAATTTAGGCTAAAATAGTCGTCATAGTCGGCAACTCTTCAAAATAGTCCCAATAGTCCTTTTTTTAGTCGGTAGTGGGAGCCCTGTCCCTTCCCTCTTATTTTAACAAAAATAATGTCCATCTGTTTATTTAAAGCAAAAAGATATGTGCCTGAAGATGGATTAATAATAAATACTAGCTGACCCGTACTAAGCATGCTCTACATTTATCGCCCCACAAAATAAAATGTTAAAACACCACATGTAAAAATTAACAGGTGAAAAATTATTGGACTTAATAACTTACAAAGTAATAAAGATGCATATTTTCACAACTGTGTTTAATACATCTCAACTCTAGAAGTAATGCGCATGTGGCGCCATCGCAGTTGTTAAAAGCTTGCACCTTCTGCTTCGGCAGTAGTTACCTGAAGACTCTCGGTGCAGGTACACCGAGATTTGTTTATACAGTATGTTTTAGTTACTTAATAAAAAATGTTATACCTACGTTTTATCAATTTACCTTTTTAAAAATACAGTCCACTATAAATTAAACCAGTGAATCTTACCAAAGTGGTCCGCCTAGCCGCATAGAAATACCGAAAATATGGTAACTGTCATAGAAAGAGTTCCAACTGTGATAAACCGTCAAAGAGGAATTCTCAAAGGAAGAGTTACAAGAATTGAAAATTTCCTAAATACCGTTGAGTTGGAAGAAGAAACGGAAGTTCAACTGACAATTAAATTAGAAGCCCTAAAAGAAATTCTAAGAGATTTGAAGACCCTTCAAACAGAGGTACTTGGGTTACAGGATAACGTTGACATAACGGAAAACCTTCAGGCATTTGAAGAAATTGAAATTTCGATTGAGAATACAGAGGTAAGAATCCGAGCTCTCCTCTCTCAAATTCATAAAAACGCCAATTCTCAGATTAGTACTAATGTATCGGCTACGCAGCATGTACCTATCGCTAAAGCTAAATATAAACTGCCAGAAATTCCCTTACCCATTTTTACCGGCAAATATGAGGAATTTCAAAATTTCACTACGCAATTCAAAGCCTTAATCCATGAAAACGACCAATTAAATGACACGCAAAAGCTATTTTACCTTAAATCTGCGTTAAAAGGTCAAGCTCAATCTTTGCAAACCTCGGAAGACACTTACGATTCTTAAATGAATGCCTTAACTTCCCGTTTTGAAAATAAAAGACTTGTTGTTAATGCCCATATTCAAAATTTATTCAACCTAGAAAAAATAAACAATGAATCTCCAAAAGAATTACGAAATTTAATAGATAATTTCAAAAAAAATCTACGCGCTTTAAAGGTGCTAGAATTTGATCAAAATAACCTATCAGAAATACTTTTGTCTCATTTATTTTTACAAAAGGTTGATAAAGAATCTTCTAAACAGTATCAAATGTCTCTTAAAGGTAAAGATGTTGAACGCTTCGATCAATTGCTAGACTTTTTTGAAACTAGGGTGTCAATATTAGAAACCGTGAGTAAAAATGCTCAAACTAAACAACCTCTTAAAAACCTTGGCCCTTCGTCCCAAAAAAGCAAGGTGTTTGTAGTTCAAAATAAAAATAATAAACCGAGGGTATGTGTTTTGTGTAAAAACAACCACACATTATTTTGGTGCGTTGGATTTCATGACATGAGTGCATCTGAAAAATTGAAATTTGTAGAGCAAAAAGGACTTTGTAAAAATTGCCTTAATGCTCATGTGGGGATCTGCAAATCGAAATATGTGTGCTCTGTTTGCAAAGGCAAACATAATACCTTGTTGCATGATTGTTTAGGTGAAGTTTATCATACCGCAATTGTTTCTGACTCAGAAGGTCGCAATTTACGTAACCTTTCGGACTCCTCGCAAGAAAGTTCTAATGTTTCTGTAGGTCAGCAAAGTAAATTTAACAGCAAAACAAGTGCGACTTTAGTATCTCGCACACAACAAATAGGTAATTTGATGACAAAATTAAATGTGTTTGTTTTAGGAAAGGGCAACAATCGCGTGGAAGTGACTTCGTTAAGTGATTCATGCTCTGATATAAATCTCATGACGGAAAAATTAGCAGATTTCTTGGGACTTAAGAAATTGCTAGTCAAGAATTTGTCTTTAAGTGGAATTGGTGACCATGCTGTACCAATAAAGTACAAGGTCATTTGCTGCATTAGCAATGCAGATAGAACTTTTGAAAAACAGATTGAGTGTTTTCTTGTCCCGCAAATCGCGGCAAAAATTCCGTCTAAGTCTTTTACTATAAACGAATGTCAAATTCCTAGTCACATTGTGTTGGCTTGTCCAAATTTCTTTAAGAGTACGGACATAAAATTGTTGTTAAATAGTAGCTTGTTTTTTGAAATTCTGCGACCGGAAAAACTATTCTGAGGATAAGAAATTAATATTTCAGGACAGTGTTTTCGGGTACCTGTGTACTAGCAGCACATTACAGGAAACAGATTTAATTAACTGTTATCTTACGGAAAATTCTAAGTTAGATACTACTTTGGAGAATTTCTTTAAAATGGAGTCTTTTCCCGGAGATAATATTGAACCGACTAAAACGGAAGACGAAAAATTTTGTGAGGAACATTTTGTTAGAACTCACTCTAAAGATAGTACAGGTAGATATATCGTAAAATATCCAATGAGAGAGAACGCGGAATCGTTATTAGGCTTTTCAAAACTTACTGCAGAAAAACGATTGAATAGTATTTGGGCCAAATTGAATAAAAACAATACTATGAAAAACTTGTACCGTGATTTTTTGGCTGAATATTTATCGTTGGGTCATATGGAAGAAGTGGAGGATGTCGAAGCTGATGAAAAACCGGGTAGGGTATATTATATCCCACATCACCCAATATTTAAACCGGAAAATAAATCTACACCTCTGCGGGTAGTCTTTAATGCTTCCGAAAAAACCTCATCAGGATATTCTTTGAATTCCATTCTTCTATTCGGGGGAACTATTCAGCAAGATTTGTTTTCGATTGTGCTAAGATTTCGTAAGCATAAAATTGCCATTTGTGGGGATATTCGTAAAATGTACCGTCAGATACTAGTGCATGAGTCGCAAAGAGATTTGCAAAGAATTCTCTGGAAGGATAGCTGTCAGGCCCCTGTAAAAATATACAGGCTTACTACTGTATCCTACGGTATTTGCTCGGCCCCTTTTCTCGCGACCCGTGTGTTGCAGGCTTTAGCGGATGATGAAAAATCGGATTTTCCTATCACTTCAAATATTTTGCGTAATGACACATATGTTGACGACATCTTAACAGGTGCAGCGTCTGTAGATGCCGCAAAACAGTCATTAATATCATTGCGTAATCTTTTAAAGAGAGGAGGGTTCGAATTACATAAAATTATATCAAACTCCACAAGTATTATGGCTGATGAAGAAAATGCCAAATTATCGTTTGACTTTTTTCAACCTGTGAAAACTTTGGGAATGTTATGGAGACGTGATACCGATAATTTCACTTTTGACATCACGTATGAAATTAAGGACATGTTCACCAAACGAGAAGTCTTATCTACTATCTCTAAACTCTTTGATCCCCTTGGACTAGTAGGTCCAGTTCTCACCAAGGCGAAGCTTATAATGCAAAGTCTATGGACACTGAAGTTGAACTGGGATGAGTCGTTGCCGAAGGATGTGATGCAAGAATGGACTTCGTTTCTCGCTCAGCTACGGCAAGTTGATCAAATTAGTGTAAAACGACCAGTGATTGCCGATAACACCGATGAGTTTGAAATTCATGCATTTTCGGATGCATCTCAACGTGCATATGGAGCAGTAATTTATTTGCGTTGTGCTGATACGTCTGGAAATTTCACAACCAGACTTTTGTGCAGCAAATCTAGAATATGCCCTTTAAAGATGTTAACCATTCCCAGACTTGAACTTTGTGGAGCTCTGCTGCTGGCGCGATTGGTGAATAAGATTTCTCTTATTCTGGAGCTGCCAATATCTAAAACTTTTTGCTGGACGGATTCCAGTGTTGTGTTATGGTGGATCAACACTCCCGTGACAAATCTCAAGACTTACGTCGCCAATCGGGTGGCGGAGATTGTGAACTTAACCGGTAATTGCAGTTGGCGGTGGGTGAGTTCGGAAAATAACCCGGCTGATTTGATCTCGAGAGGTACCACAGTCAAGGACCTCGTTTCGAATGAACTTTGGTGGAATGGTCCGGAGTTTTTACAAGGTGAATTGCCATCAACTGAGAATTGTGATTTTTCTGGTGATCCTGCTTATGAACTAGAACTCAAGAACTTTAATATTAATACATTTCTTATTTCAGAAAATGATGAATTTTTTGAATATTTGTTAAATGTAACTAATGATTATTTTAAATTATTGAGAATTTTAAGGTTTATTCTCGTATTTTCTCGGAAGTGTAGAAAGGAAGAAAGAAGTCAATCTTTGGATGACTTGCAAAGAGCTAGAGCCATTCTTGTTAATAAGGTGCAAGCAAGGCAGTTTGGGCCTGAACTTGCGGCCTTAAAGAATGGAAAAGGTATTTCAGGCTCAAGTAAAATTTCGTCCCTAAATCCCTTTGTGGATTCAAATGATAATTTAAGAGTAGGAGGACGCCTTACTAAAGCTCAAATAGAGTTTGATGCCAAGCATCAGTTAATCCTTCCTCAACATAGCAAATTAACTTATTTAATTTTTGAAAGTTTTCATAAAAGATACTTTCATATTGGTGCCCAGGGATTGCTTTATTTTGTGAGGCTGCAATTTTGGCCTATTAATGGCAAAAGCATTGCAAGAAAGGTTGTGCATAACTGTAATGTTTGTTTCAAAAATAACCCAAGTTCGCCATTGCAGTTAATGGGAGAATTGCCTTCTGAACGAGTAAACCCAGTTGCCCCCTTTGTCAATAGTGGTGTCGATTTTTGTGGACCATTTCAAATTCGCGTAAGTAACCTTCGAAAGGCAAAAATTGTTAATGTATACGTTTCAATTTTCATATGTCTTTCTACAAAGGCCATTCACTTGGAGATTGTTTCCGATTTAACCTCGGAGGCATTTATTGCTTCTCTGAAGAGGTTTATCTCTAGGCGGGGAAAAATTTCAAGCATTATCAGTGATAACGCAACCAATTTTAAAGGCGCGAATTCTGAAATTAAGAAATTACTGGCACAAGCAGACACGCCTACCTCAACGTTAAATAACTATTTATTGTCTGAAGAAATTGTTTGGAAAAACATTCCCCCTCGTTCTCCTCACTTTGGAGGGCTATGGGAATCAGGTGTGAAATCCTTTAAGCATCATTTGAAACGGACCGTAGGTAACAATAAATTAAGTTTCGAGGAATTTACCACTGTAATGGTTCAGATAGAAGCAATTCTGAATTCCCGTCCACTTACTCCTTTATCAACCGATGTGAACGAGTATGAAGTTTTGACCCCTGGTCATTTTTTAATTGGCCGCCCACTACTTGCACTTCCAGAGCCAAATTTAAAGGACATTCCAGAAAGTAAATTGTCTAAGTGGCAAAAATTAACAAATTATGTGCAAGTAATTTGGAAACGATGGCAGACTGATTATTTGAATCACTTACAGCAGCGTAACAAGTGGCAATTTGCTAAGGATAATGTTGAAGTTGGTACTATGGTACTTTTAAAGGAACCCAACTTACCCCCGTTACAGTGGCCACTTGGTCGTATTGTGGAAACTGTAAAGGGTTCAGATCACAAAATAAGAGTCGTAAAAATTAGAACTCCTAATGGTATTTTCACTCGATCTATTTCTAAAATTTGTATTTTACCAACTCAGTAAAAGTTATTTTTGGGTATTAAAATTTGCTATTTACAATTTTTTAAACTTCTTTACATGTTTACCTCTTATATATAATTTTGAAGTAGCTTGTTATGTCACTATGTTCAGATCCTGTGATAAATTTTGATTGTTTTTGAAATGTATGTTATGTATGATTGGTTTTTGAAAGTTGAACCTTTCAACGCGGGCGGCATGTTACATCTCAACTCTAGAAGTAATGCGCATGTGGCGCCTTCGCAGTTGTTAAAAGCTTGCACCTTCTGCTTCGGCAGTAGTTACCTGAAGACTCTCGGTGCAGGTACACCGAGATTTGTTTAAACAGTATGTTTTAGTTACTTAATAAAAAATGTTCTACCTACGTTTTATCAATTTACCTTTTTAAAAATACAGTCCACTATAAATTAAACCAGTGAATCTTACCAGTGTTTACTTAAATGCCGAATGAAATTTTAGGTGTTGTGCACTTGACTTAAAAACACGAGAAGCTTTCCAGCTGCATTAATTTAACGCTTTAGGTGTCATATGCAAAATGCTTGCTTTAAAAAAATGTTGTAAAGGCTGATTGCCCAAAGGTCAAGGAGAAATAAGGTAAAAAGGCAAAGCTAGCCAATTTGCAGGAACAGATGAGATATATATAAATTTGTTATTTGAATGTTAAAGCGTTTGTCTAACAGAAAATATTACAGTTTAAAGAATCATAAGTACAAATGTTTTATTGCCTAAACAGAAAGGAAAAAGCTCTTCCTGATTTACAAATTTTTCTTCCAGAAATAAGACTCCTAATCATAATAAAAGTAAACTGCAATGTGCTTAACATTGTATTTTATGGAGGTAACCTCAAAAGGAAGTGGGGGGAAGGGGGGACAGGCTGTGGCACCCAAAAATTTGGTGGGGGCGGGGGACTATAAGTTCAAGCATAAAGTGAAATAAAAAACTTAAGTAAATGATTAAAAAAACCTAAAACTTTTGACAGTGGTTTTAAAACTGCTACTAAGTTGCACAAAATCAGCAATTTAGTCATGAAAATTACCTGACAGGGGAAAAAAACCTTACAAAAGTACATGCAAACTGTATGACTGTACATGTATGCATATAGTTGTATGATTGCACAACCAAATGCAAAAGACTTTCCTTGTGGCAAACATTTATGAAAAATAAATGTCCACCACAGAGAAAACATTATTTCTTTTAAATGCTGAGGGACATACTAAACATAGCAACAAAATTCAAAAATCAAAAAATTCCAACTTTACCTTTCAGATACCTCAAAATAAGCATAAGCTAATAAATCAGCTAATCCACCACTACCTCGCACAACAACAACAGGAAGATGTTTTTTCAGGTGCTCTAAAATCATACGAGCACAATCATAACCTCCTTGAATTAACAAAGCTACAACAGGAATTTCATTGGCTGATAAAGGACACACATCTGGATGCCTCCTAGGAGCTGAAAGAAAAGTGACAAAATTAGTGACTTTCAGTGACAAAAATTAACTGATATTACAATAATTGCAAAAATAAATAAATGGTTCCAAAATGATTTGAAGTTGACAGAAAATTTCATATCGAAAGGAGAAAAAAATCAAAGAGAATTTATTTTCTGGTAATGCATCTAAAAGTTTACATTTGACTTAGATCTCCATTGATGATAATGGATAAATTCATACCTGCCAACATCTACTGGGAAAAAATCCAGTAGATGTTTAAAAAATCTAGTGGATGATTATGACAGATTTTTCATTGTTATTTAGGGATGAACAGAGATTTCTTATCATCCTTCTTAGGGTAACCAAATGTTCCTTACATCATATACACAATCAAGAGAAATGATCAAAATCCAGGAATCTCCTGGAAAAACCAGTAGAGTTGGCAGGTATGTAAACTCCTTTGTGAACAGAACAATAACAATAGTAAACACTTATTCCACGTTGTGTTACCTTAACAATGTTTGACATGAGTCATCATAAAGTAATGCTTCTAATTATCTGTCTTCAAATTTTTTCGGTGAGCCAGAGCTTTCTTTATTTTCAAGATAAAAATCAATATTTTTAAAGCTTCTAAACCAAAATCTACAAGTTGTTTCAGGCAGAACATGATCGCTGTAGTCTCCACAAGAATTCTGTAAGCTTCAACTGAAGATTATTTGAATGAAATAATGTAGTAAAATAATACTCTTCCTTTGGCACGAAATTTGACATATTCAAGTCTTATTTCAAGTCTTAGTATTAAGTATTTGAAATAAAGTTGTTTGCACTTTCGCAAAATAATAAACTAGAGCAAGCAGCTCTGTTGGCAACACCAACTGTTGGAAAACGGTGAGAACTTATTTAATTACCCAATACAATAAATAATTTTCAAAATATTGGGAATATGAGGACAAAAAATTAAAAATCTGGACAAAATAAGACAAAATATTTATCAGGAGAATAAGACCAATACAGTCCCCCTGATTTCAAGAAAATGAAATTATCATCAGGTTATAAATTTATAATTCAAATATATTTAAAAAAGACACTAAATCTTAATAAAACTTAAAAAAAATATTTTTCAAATTTAAAATCAACTTGTAAAATGAGTTTTTTTTAAACTAACTGTAAGAAGGAATGAACAATCACAACTTACTTGTTGCATCTATATCACAATGAACGGAATCAGCTGATGCTAAATATTGTTCAAATTTAAGTAAAAAGTGATTTAGACCAGTCTTATTTATTGTACTATCTCTTACTATGATGAAATGTGAGTGATCAGCATTAAGCTCATATTTACGCTCTTCTGGCAGGTTCCCTTCATTTTCTATCTCCACTCTTTGTGCCTAATAAACAAAAACTCAATTAAATATATACATCAATTTTAATAAAACAGAATTCTGGTTTATAACAATCTATAACTGTGTATAGCCTCTAGTAAAGAAGAAAGTGAAACAAAAGTTTAAAAAGTTATTTCACTTTTTGATATTTGGCTGGTCATACCTCTAAATAGAAAAAGAAAGAGGAGATCAAGATGGATTTGTCTAACTGTAAAACACACCTTACACATTAAACATTTTCTTTTGAAAAAAATAATAGTTTTAGAAAATCACTTCATAACTCATGCCCCACATTCCCCTACTATCATATTTTATGCAAAATCTTAGTAATTTTAGCCACTGTTTAACTACATACTAGCTCATTTTTATTCTAAAGCAAAAAGACAATAGATATCTCTTTATCAATACAACACATTTGGGCAATTCTATGGCAACTGAAGCATCAACTGTAGCACAAAACATCCAATAAAGACTCAAAATATATTAGATTCTTATTTCATTGTTTCAACAGACCAATCTCAAAAGACTGTTACTGAGGAGCAAAATATTAGTTAACACTAGAATTACAGGAGGGTGTCATTTTGACCCCGAGCAAACTTTCTTTGTCCCTTGTATTTTCATAAACTTTAATCCTTCTTTGACTTTTCCTAAATCATCTTACCATGTAATAATATACAGGGTTAGTGTTGGGCTTAAAAGCCTTTATTCAGTATCTTGGAGCGCTTTTAATTTAATTACAAATGTTAAAGTATTTTTTTGAAACTTACCTCCGATATGTTTTTGCCACTCCGCGTCTTGTGTCCCAGCGGCGGATAACTGAAATTGATTCGGGCATGATCGTGCAACATCGGAATCATCCTATGACGTAACACCCGATGGTTGAGATGTTTTTGGCTACTTTGAGCCGAAAAAACGAATAGAAAGATTGTTAAATCACTCAATCAGGAATAGTTGAGATGTATATCTCCAATGCAAAGTAGGGTGTGTCATGGGATGACGTATCGCGGTCATAGAACGTATAAATAGATTGATCGAAATATTTTCAGTGCTCACTTTTTGTTTGTGTTTACTCCCCATTGGCATCTTGCCATTTTTTGTTGACCAATCAGGGATTGGTCTTTGAAGGTTCGGCAACCATGCTAGGTTGTTGATGGAAGTTGCAGCGCGCTCGAGCCGTTGATGATGCAACGTTTTTGAATTCAAGCTGGGCTTGACATAAGTTTTATTCAGTGTTAATTGTTGTTTAAGAATGTTCTAAATTACTCCTGTTTATGGAGGGAAAAATGTCAACATTGCTGAAGAGGTTTGCAGGAGATGAAGTTCATTGCAATTAGGCCTAACACTTAAACTTGGCCAATACCTGGATTGATTTACCGGTGCTCCTGTGGTGGTGTGGGACTGTCATCAGTTTGAAATCATCGATGTCCTTCAGAGTGACCTTCATGATTGGATTTCCTAGACGTTCCTACCAGAGTTCCAGAAGGTTCCGGTGTGATTCCTGTGGGTGCACAAGTTTGTTTTCCGGTATTTGAAAAGGTTCTTCTAGAACTAAGCAAGCATATCGGCCGGTGCATGATGGAACAGTTTTCTTCGATTACACTTGATCAAGAAGTCTTCAGCAATGTAAACATGCGCATTAGCGCAGGAAGGTGACATTTTACAATTTTTTCTAAAATGTTTCGCGTTTTTTCTAAAAGTGTTTATTTAATAATTTAACTTTGAAATTTCTGTGATTATTGGGGGGTTTTGTACACTCTAAATTATTTTTGGTATTTAACAAATGTTTATTGTTGTATACTGTGATATTTTAATAAATGTTATTTATTTAAAATTACTTTGAGTATGTTTTATTTCTTACTGGCAGACTGCACGGCTTTTTGATGTTGGGGTTCTGTAAACCTTTTATTTAGTTCTATGAACTTAAGGTAAAGACACATTTCCCAACAGTTAGCATAAAAGAATATCCCGATTTTGAAAATTTATATTTTATAAACTATTGCATTTACCACTATAAATAATACATAAAAAGAAAGATAGACAGTGCAAGTTTTTTTTAAGTGTGTAACTACTTAAATGTGCACGTTCCGCACTAGCGCAGTCAGAAATTCCTTTTGGAAGGGGTTTTTTGGTCACAAAAGTCCTAAAACAAATATTAACTACTGTATTAGGATTGGAAACAATGTTTAAACCAAGACCACTGGGTGGGAGGGAAGAGGGATTACTGTTACTCCCAAACCCTCCACTTAGCTGCGCCACTAACATTCCGCATCGCTAGATTGGCCATGCAAGTTATGATGATTTATCCTTTAAGCGTTGGCCAGCCAGATCCCCAAACCTAACCCCATGTGATTTTTTAATGAGGTTTCGCCAAAGACAGTGTTTATACACCACCATTGCCTACAACATTGCAAAAACTGAAAGATCGCGTATGTGTAGCATTACGAAAAATGGACAGTGAAACACTCTAAAAGGTAGGTTATTGATGTGTGTTGCATTACGAAATGCGCACACATTGAATATTTGTGAGTGAAAAAAACTTTCACAGTTTATCTTTATTTTTATGTATCATTTATAGTGCTAAGTGTAATAGTTTATGAAATATAAATTTTTAAAACTGAGATATTCTTTTATGCTAACCCTGTATATAGTTTTCAAGAAAATTGCATTTAATTTTAAACCCGAACTAAAGGGTTATACCTAGAAGTGTGGGCAGGTGTGGTTTTGGGCAGTTTGAGAAAAAAGAAATTATAATTCTAAAATACAACTGCCCAGTTATGAGGAAAAGAAAAAGAAAATCTAACGATACAGTAACAGTACAATAGACCTGAGGTCTCAGTGCTCGCGCTAGTTTCAAGCGCCCCCTTTTCACTTCACTTTTCACTCTAACGATAGAGTAGTCTTGAAAATCAGAGTTAACTGGGGCTTATGTCACCTAGGGTTACTAAAATTTCGGATTATCCAGAAAATTTTTCCAGATTAAAAGTTGACACTGTTCGGAGCACATTATCAGGAGCACCTTTTATTTTCCTGCACAATGAAAAGGAAACATTGTCTTCACAAAATTTATCGCTTATGTTTCAACATAAATTTCTCTTTTAATTACATCTGAACTAATTTTGACTTTAGTTTTTTACGATGTCCGTGCGTATATGCATCTGTGCACAATTGTAGGTAACCAAAACATGCATTGGTGACTGCGCCCGAATCCATTTCAGTGAGTTTTGTATCTATGTAAGTGCATGTGCCTGCAAGGATCTTACATAACACAAAAACAATTAGTAGTAGAAGGTTTGAATTTCGTATACAGAACCTTGAATTTTCAAGACACTCTACTGTATTTTATTATTATATAGTATGCTGGTGAAACTTACTCGACCATCAAGCATATCTCCATAAACAATCATATCTTCTCTAGTGACACCAACTAATGTTAAAGGAGGTAAAGAAGGTCCTGAGGTGTTTGGATGTTTGTGACACAAGAGCGCCTGGCGTCTTAACAGTTCATCATGAACCGCATCTCCGATGGTTCTGGCAATACCAATATTTGTTCCATGAGTAAAAATCCACATTTCTGTAGTATTTGCAGCCTGCGAAAATATTTAAAGTGGTAATTTAAATATATATATATATATATATATATATATATATATATATATATATATATATATATATATATATATATATATATATATATATATATATATATATATATATATATATATCAAGTATTTAAACAATAATAATGTTTTAAATAAGCTCCAAAAGTGTATGATACATGAAACATTACAGCTAATTTTCCAGAATTTTTTTTAGCATAAACTTGCAAAGAAATTTGATGGCAAGCAAAAATATCATCTTCGTTTGTTACCAACATGCCTACTGCAAAAAAAAAAAAAAAAAAGGCTACAAAGAGTAGACTAACCATGGGCATGCACGTAGGGGTGGGGGGAGGGACACCTGTTAACCTGGGCCCTGAACCTGAAAGGGGCCCAAATTTTTTTTAATGAGGGTTAAACATATGTAGGAACGTAGAGTTAACATGGAGGGGGGGGGGCGTAAAAGTCATCTGTGACGGGCCCCAAAATTTCTGTGCTCGTCCTTGACACTAACACATTCTAATCTGTCAGTTACTGAAGAAAAGGAATGAAGACACTTCAAACCAAAAATAAGCAAGATTTAAATGTTAAATTGCAATGATTTTTTTTATATTATTGTTAATGCCATTTTAATTTTTTAAAATTAAACATGATAGTTTTTCTGGTTCCTCCAGGCATACCGCTGTTAAATCAAGCTCTGATAGAAAAAATATTTAAAAAAAAAGAATAACTTTTAAAAAGTAATGATTCTTTCAAATGAGATTGCTTAAGACTTATGAATAGATTGCTTTTCTCAACAAATGGCAAATCTCAAAATAAAATGAATTTGATATTGATTTCTTTTTCATTTTAAAATGCATTCACTTTTTGTCTGATAATCAGTGTAAAGGAATGAAAATTTCAATTATAAGATAATTAAATATATATTGCTTCTAAAATCAATACTTTGAAAATATTTTTTGCAAAATTATTTTATTATCATTTTTAATCAATCAAAACTTTCCAGTAAATGTTCAAGTAATGCAGAGCAATATGTTACTTTTATAAGGCCAGCTTGGAAATGTTCTAGCTGTCTTTTATTGGTCCAGGTACTCAAGGGCCCAATGTTTGACACAACAACCAGGACAATTTTCGGACTCTTGACTTTCCATTCCCTATGAATAACATTAGCAATATTTTCCATGCTTGCATCATGAGAAGTACGTAAAAAATGGATGTCCCTAAAAGAAATAAAGTATACAAAATTGATTAATGGAAATCAAAAAATCATGGGAATTTAATCAAAATGAATTGCTATGTAAAAAAGTAGCCATTAAGCATTTTATAATAAGCATAATATAACATGAAAATTGAAATGATTAGTTTTGTGCTAAGCACAGTATGAAGAAAAAAACAATGCAACAATGGAAAAATTTCAATGAAAATGTTGACTTACGTTCATCGCAAAGAAATGGAGTACTTTAATTGGTTTTATCCTACTTTGTTATTTTCTCAACTTTTCTGTCCCCAAACATTTTTTTTTTCTTTTTTTTCACTAAAGAATATGCTCATTTCTCTGAAATGAGCATGTAATTGTTTATAAACAAATCTATTTTAGCATGTGATTGTTTCTTCTAAATGTGTAGGTGCTAAGAATATT
Organism: Uloborus diversus; assembly: GCF_026930045.1. Lineage (NCBI taxonomy): Eukaryota > Metazoa > Arthropoda > Arachnida > Araneae > Uloboridae > Uloborus > Uloborus diversus. The sequence goes on along the minus strand of NC_072739.1, from coordinate 114,104,013 downwards.
TTTACACTTTAAGTGTAAATGGATGAAAATAAAAACTTTCATACATCACATGACTGGAAGGGTATTGAGAAAAATAAGCCACTGGTCCAATGTACCAATAATTATAAAAGGTCACTGGTCCCCTACACACTTTCAGTGGTTTATTCTCTGGGACTCAATGGTCAATTGAGCCGGCATTTGAGAAATAAATAAATTCTCATTGGCCTGGTTTAAAAGAAACAAAGAGAAAGTCAAAAATACAGCATAACTTCAATTTAATGATTTGCTCAATTTAATGATACATTTCACTGGTCACATTCGATTTAATGATATAATTTGACTGCATTGAATGGTCCCATGTTCCTCAATTTAAACGATTAATTTAAAGATACACATTTCCAGTCCCCTTGACAGTCGTTAAAATCAGAGTTATTACTGTATATAAAATAATTGACATTGTAAACCAAGTTTAAAAACATGCTTAACGGACGAGGTCTGAGTGGACTGGGCAAGCGCAAGAGGCAGCAAGGCATTTTTCTGTAAGACAAAACTTCTGGTTAAGGAATTTAGTGAACCAAATTTTGTCTTTGTTGTTGCTCTGGGACAAAGAAAATAGGGTGGCCATAACAATATCTATATGTAATTGCTGTAGAAATTTCTAACAAAACCTTTTCTTGCAAAGCAGGACTTACAGGAACAAAACGTCACTGGTCCCAAGGAACCACTAAAATTTACATTTTGCTGGTCCAATGGATGTTTTTTAAGGTTCACGGGTTAAATTTGCTCTCAACATAAGAATGCAACAAAAAGTGCTTTAGCTTAGAAAAAGCTGTCAGTAACTGATAAAAAGCCATTCTGGCTCTTATAATTTTTAACTACTTAATATCATTAAATATTGGTAAATATTCGGCAACAAGTACTTATAACTTGCTAAAAAAATGTACTATTTATTAGTTATGCAAATTATGTAGTGTGCTTATGCAAAATACTTGCTATTGATTAAAAAATTCGGGGAAAGCTAGTGCTCATTTTTTTTTTAAAATTCCTTTTCTCAACATGCATGATTAATGCAACCTTAATTACCTGTTCTTCATAGGCGAAATTTTTTCCAAAAGCATAAAACTCCTTCGGAAGTATAGAAAACGTCTTGAAAACATCTTCCCCAAAGGTTTTCTGACACAGCAAAAACTTTGTTGTCGCCGAACAGCCTTTTTCATTCTCTTGAAATGCATCACCTTTACCTTCTGTTGCTATATCATCTAAAGGAGTAACCCTCATCATCAGCTTTCTGAAATTTTTTTTCAAAAAAATTATTACAAACTTTTTAATGCGCACACACATTGCAACATAATTATATAATTATCAATGGCATGTAATGTGTAATAGCTGATGTAACAGAAAACTATCAACAATTAATTTCTTATTTAAATCATGCTTCACAACAAATATTAAATTATTGCATTTTTTCAAACACTTAAAATATTTACAGGCCAGAGGAAATTTGAGTCCTGTTAATGGGACCCTTCACAAAAAATCCAATCAACCAAAACGGACCGTTTCACAAAAATCTCGATCAACCCAAAACGGACCCTTCACAAAATTCTGACAAACAAAATGAATCTTTCAAATTGTTTATGAAAGAGCAAATCTCAAATCAAAATAACGCATATTTTCCGTGTAGAAAAACGATAATTTTTTGGAACTTTTTTTTAAAGTTCATTAGAGGGATCAGCATATAAAAAAATCTTCTAATTTTGCAAAAAAAAAGGGCACTCTTGCGCAGGCCTGCGCCAAGTTTGATCCGCGCCATCGTGGCATATGTTTTTTTTGAGCATCTTTATGCTGGGGGTTTTTCGACGAAAATATAGTTAATACTTGAAAATGAGGTTTTTGTAGACAAATAACGTAGAAAAACAGTACGCTTTGAATTTTAATTTATAAAAAAAAAAAACAATGCGTAAAAAATGTTATATTTAATTTTTTAAATTAATACAACGTATATTTTTTACTTCATATCTTGAAGTTATTTTGAGTTCAGTAGCTCCTCTGATTTGTTCATGCATTTTGGAAGAAAAAATAATTTTCAATATTAAAGTTAATCAAGCTCTAACACCTCTCTAATCTCTAATTGATGAAATTAGATTAATCAAACGTTTATGTCCTGTTAAAACATGACAACAGAGTCCCCATTATGTTTTCTAAAGTGGAAGTATGGAGGGCTATCCCACCTTAGTAGCCATTTTAGGTCCTCAATTGTACTTTTTTCCTAAAAGAAAGGTTGCAGCATCAAGAGATGACATCCTTTTTTACCAGTTTTTTGTTACCGAGCATAATGAAATACAAAAATTGCATTTCTAAATTAAATGTGAAGATAGTTATGGATTTGTTTTGTTGATTGAGCAGTTCAAAATTCGCGATTAAGTAAGAGTGTTTATGGTGTCTCCCCTGAAAATTTTTGTTAGGGAACGCATTTTTAGACTCTTTGGGTGATTAATAGGAGAAAGGGGGGCTTCAAGGTTTCTCTCTGGAAATTTTTTAAAATTTAAGGGTATATTTTTCAAAAGCACAATTATTTTGCTATCTTTGGTGGCTTGAAGGGAAAGGATGAGATTCATGGAATTTTCCCCAGTCCATTTTTTTGATATTAGAGCTTCAAAAACACAATTTTTAGATACCTTTAGTGATGCTAAAAAAACGGGGTTCGGGGGGCTTTCCCCCGGAATTGAAGTCCCTAAAAAACATAATTGTAGGCCACCTTCGATGACGTAGCAAAAGACATGGGGTTCAGAATTTTTTTCCCCAGAAATGTTTTGATGTAGAAGTTCCAAAACTGCAGTTTTGGATGATCTTTGGAATGATTCTGAATTTTTCGAAATTGAAGTCTTGAAAGCCACCTTTTATACGTTATAAGCCACCTTTTATGGACGTAGGGAAGGAGCAGAGATCGGAACTTTCTATATCAGAAATTGTTCGAAATTGGAGCGTTTGAAATACGATGGTTGGACTATCTTTGGTAGCGTTGGGTTGGGTCCAGGAGCTATTCCTTAACTTTTCGATCTTAAAGCTTCAAAAACGCAATGTTAGTGGGATCTTCATTGATGTAAGGGGAAGGGCTCGAGGTCAGGGGCTCTCCCCTAGAATTTTTTTCGAAATTGAAGCTCTAAAAATTCGAAAATTTTTGACGATTTTCTCTGGACATTGGAGAGGGGGATTCAGGGGACTCTTCCGTGGAAATATTTTGGATTTAAAGTCGTAAAAAAAAACAGCTGCAGGTGATTTTTTTTGTGATGTGTTTGGGGGGGGGGGGAGAGTTTGGAAGCCTTTCACCCGGAAAATTTTCAAATTTACAAAACTTTTGGGGGGGGGGCATCGCCCCAACCCCCTGTTGATCCGCCCACTGAGTTCAGTAAAACAAATAAACCAAAAATGAAGAAAGTTTTCTACATGACTGACATTTTGTTCGATTTAAAAACGTGAGTATTCCAGGAGGGATTACCAAATTCTTTTTAAAAATCAGAGTCGGATAAAAAAGTTAAGTGCAAGTTCTTATTTTTCACAAATTTGTCATAATATCTGATTTATTGGTAGTACCAAAAATTGGGTGTACTTCCATCATTTTTTCAAAATTTCACTTCAAAAATTTTCAAACTTACAATTTAGAAAAACAAAAGAAATTGAAATGAAACTGATGATAAAGTTACAGTTGACACAAAAACACAAAAGGAATCTTACATCATTTTATCCCTAAATTCTATTTTGCCAAGTTAAAATAGCTAGGAAACTAAGTATTTACGAGTCCCCAGAAACCAGGTGTGGGACCCCTTTCAGCAGTTTCATATTTTACAACCTCTCACCCAAAATCATTGAACTCTATTGCCGTTATGAAAACAACATCAAAATAAAGGATTAAGAGTTTTTTTTATCAGTAAAAAATACTAAATCTCATGGATTTCCTAAATTATGAATCATTAGTAAAATATATTACTTGCTTAACATAGAGAATTTAACATTTATTACACATATTACATAGTTTTTTGATCTAGAGATATTATAATGGCCTCTATGGGTTGCATTATAGTTACAGTCCGAATCCCCAACTTAAGTGAGGGATGCGTTCCGAGACCACTCGTGTAAGTCGAAATTTCGCGTTGTGGAAAAGTGGTTGTCTATATGTTTTCTTTTATTCACATACCCAATCATTTTTAAAACATTTTTAAACGCCTTTTTAAACTGTTTTTAGACCATGTTTTAACCACATACAGTCAACCCTCGTTTATCGCGGTTAATTCGTTCCAGGCCTTTACCGAGATAACTGTAGAATTCTGTATTTATAAACCGAATAGTTTCCTAACTAAAGCGCATAAAACTTACTTAGGACAATTTAAATAGGCTTTTTAACATAGTTTGATCCCTCTAGATATGAAACAGCACCCTTAGCCCACCATTTGCATTTGCATTACTTAATATATTACACAAAATATGAGAAAATGAGATATATTTAGACGTAATAGATATCACGTAGTTATTATTGGGAAATAAAAGTACATACACACATGCATTTCTTACACACTACTATTAATCTATGAAAATAGCTCAACTTGTTCAATGAAGATTTTAATTGCCAGTTAGTGGACCGTATGTGAACTCGTTCTTCTACATTTATCCTCATAAAAGGTATTGCGCATACAACTTAAAAAGCTAGTACACTGTTGAACACCATTTACAGATTTATTTATCCCTCTAGCGATTTATAACTTTCCAGTTATAGTGTTTAACAGTTAAAATGAAATAGTGATTCGCTACACTTTCTTTGGCGATTTTATACCTCCGCTCCCTCAACCAGTACAACTACAGCCCCTCAGAAGAGCTTACCTTACTTGAAAGAAATACTTTGTTACTCTTTTATAGGAAAAAGTTTATACGAGTGCATAAAAAAGTCTAATTACTATATTAAAAAAAAAAAAACGCGATGTGGTGAAGCCGCGAAAGTCGAAGAGCGAAGTAGCGAGGGACGACTGTATATCATCATTTCTTACATAAAGAACTGACTTTTTATCTTATTTTTTAAAAAAGCTGCATTATTCAACATAATAAAATACTGCTATGATGCACAAAATCAAAGATCAAGGGGAGAGAGAGACATAAAAACAAAAAACAGTACAGTATGTTGTAATACCAGGGGTCTGGCCAGAGCAAATTTGGGTCCGTTAACGGACCTTTCACAAAAATCCGATCAACCAAAACGGACCTTTCACAAAATCCCTATAAAAGAAAAGAGAGAAAACACTCAACTTTTTAGTGTCAATGATTCAGTTTCCATCATCTCAAACGTCTAAACTTACGTTTTTACAAAAAAAAAATTTTTTTTTGCAAAATTATTTGATTTTTCACAAAAATAATTGATTTTTCACAAAAAACAGACCCTGTGAAAAATCCTGGACAGACACCTGAATACTAAAGCAATGCACTTTAAGAGTATTATAGAGTGCATACAATAAGTTACATTATTACTTAAAAATTGAAGATGGTTTATGCTCCACTATCTCTGATCGTTATTCTAATATATTTTTAAATACAGTAGCTTTGCATTTACTTTTTTAACATTTACATCTATGGTAACACCCCTCTTTCATGATCTCTATAATCTACAATACAAGAGCAGATTCCATTTTCATACTGTTTGCATTTTGCTTAAACACTACTCTGCAAGCTTCATATAAAAACTAAGGTCTGGATGGATTGCCTTCTCTTGACTTTTAATTGTGTGTATTAAAGACTTACTCATACCTAATGGCCTGCTACCTTCAACATACTTTCTAGTTGTTTAAGCGTATCAAGAATCTTTACCTTTTTAAAAATTGACGTAAACTTTTGCTTTTTGTTTCCATCTTCAAACTTTAGATGAAACAACATTCCTAGGTGCCAAAATATTTCATCACGTTACATATTTAGAATAAATAAATGAAAAATGAGAAGGGGTGATTACACACTAACAATGCTATGCTTATAGTGCGGTGTGTGAGAATTTGCGCAGTCAGTGATGCTAAAAGGATGAAAGTACATTCAATGTTTAGTAGTCAATAACAAAGTCGAAACTTAGCATCACGATTCCTTTCCAAATATTTTTGTATCGACAGCGATAAATTCGCTTTAGCTCTAAAATTCCTCGCTCCTGAAAAACTCACGTTATAGCCATTTTGCGTAAGTTGGATCGCATTGTAGAGGGAGTCGACTGTATGCAGTACCACATAAAATTCTCCTGCAATTTAGATGCTTTCATTTAATGCTAAAATGTACAAAAGCAAATATTTATTTCAAAAACAGTTAGATGCCAGATAACATCAAGAATTTCGTGCAAAATAAATTGATACAGATGCAAAAAATCGACATAAAAAGACCTGCATTACACAAACTGTGTAAACTAATATACTATTAACTGTATAACCTCAGGGAAAAAGTAAAGCTGAAAGTGTAATTGAAAATATAAGAGTCTTTTGAAAAACTATCATGTTGATAAAACAAACCATCACATTTATACTCAAAGGTCTTAGCTTGTTCGATTTTACATAAAAAGTGTTAAGCAATTAAAAATATACAAAAGAAATAAGGTATAGTTACGTCATCGTCAATTTCATCAACTGCTTGAAAACGTCGGAATCTTCGAAACAAATTATATCCGAATCCTCTATGTTCGTCATAGTTTCTACGATGTCGTCCCATTTTTAAATTAATAGGATATTAGAAAAATTTGCAACCATAACAATGGAAATTCACTGTCACGCGTACAATTCGCAGTTCAACTATTTACTTTCACAAAAAACAAATATTAAGCAACTGAAACATCTTTTGTGCGAAAATATCATTCATCTTCAAAACATTGTCATTCTACAAATGAAAAAAATTCACGCGGAATGTCGAGTTGTAAACAAAGCTAAAAATGTAAACAGATAGCTGAACGAATCAACAAGTTAATTCTTCCATCGCTCCATCACTCTTCGATTCTTCTGAACAATGAATAATGAATGCACCGGAAGAACCGGAAGAACATTTTCAATTTCTTACGCGAAAGCTGATAGCCAATCACAATGTCGCAGTTATTCAGGGACGATCTCAAAATTAAACTTTTCACAAGTTGCAAAAGAAAAGATGTCAGAACAGGAATAAAATGATAAAAGAGAATAAGTGTTGTTGAAAACAGAACGAAGTTTTCTTCTTTTGATTCCTTCTGAATAAGTATTACTTCGTAATGTTCTCTTTTGAAAAAATTTCGTAGAAAATATTTCAATTTTTTGCTGGTTCAAATATAAAAATTAAAATTTTACATTAAATTTTATTGGTGCGTTTTTTTTTTTTTTTTTTTTTTTTTTTTTTTTTTTTTTTTTTTTTGACTTTTGTTTCATTATCCTGTAAAAATATTGAAAATTTTAATTTGGGAGCGGGGAGAGGGATCCACAAGAAAACTGGATCATGGCATGTGGCACACAACATAAGCTACGCCAACATATGGAAATTTTTTTAGAGAGGGAATTTTAAGGGTCAGATATATATTCTCTCTTTTGGGAGGACCCCCTGGAATACTGCTCGGATAAACATTTAAAGATGAGGATGCGCCATCACTCTTGGCAGTTGCCAATATGGAAACGTGTTGCAAAATGTTTTCATAAACCAAAAATTACAAAAAAAAAAAAAAACTCGCAGTCTCATCATTATTCAGGAGGAGGGGTGCAGGGGAGGAAAGCCCCTCCCCCGGGTTTGAGAAATGAATGTATTTTTAAGTAAGTTGGCGAGTTTTTTTTTGTTTCGTTTTTGCTATCTTTTGGCATAATTTACTGTAATTATTATACCCTTCGCCCCCTCACCCCCCCCCCCCCCGCGTGTTCTAGAAATATTCGGAATGACGGGCCCGCAAATAAAGGGAAACATTTTTCAAAGAATGAAATCAGGGCCGACGCATAAAATTAGGGGGGGGGGAGAGTCTGCTACCCTCCCCCTGTTTTTCACAAGTGGAGCCGTTAATTTCCTTCTAGCAATGCAACAAACGAAGAGAAAGGGAAACTCTTCTTTGTTTTAAAAAATAAAATCTTTCTTTACTAATAATAAAACTGAAAGTCTCTCTGTCTGTCAGGATCTCTGTGACGCGCATAGCGCCTAGACCAGCGGTTCCCAACCTTTTTGATTGTGCGACCCACCAGTTTCGTAGAAAACGCCATTGAGGCCCACTAACTACTGTACATTACTTGCACAGCCAAAACTTTCTGTGGTGCGTGGGGGGGGGGGGCTGTTCATAACTGTCCTTAAATGTAAATAATATACCGTATTAGGACTGAAAGTGAGTTGAAAAAAGAGTTCTGGACACGTTAATCCGCTTCTCCCCTTATGTCACACCACAGATATAACTATATTGTACAAGAACAATTTTCAGAATGACTTTGATATCTGGATTGAAACTAGATAGTTTTAGTCACAAATAATTCGCAACATTCAATGCATTTCTACATTATTATTATTTTTACTTCATTTTACAAACTAGTATGTTGTGGCCATCACGAAACTTTCTTCTATATTTTTCCTTTTTCTGATCCCTCCCCATGCTTGACGAGGAAGCAATATTCCTAACAAAAACAAAATGACACATGCAAAAACTTGACGACCATCCCAATGTCTGAATTATTGTAAAAGCAAAGCAAGGAGCGAAAATTGAAAGTTACTTTGAAAGCCTTACTTGAATTAATTACAAATATTTTATTTATTAAAAAACATAGGATGGCAACAGTTAAAAATTTTAATTCATTGAAATAATATTTCCGATCATTTCCATACAATTAAAATCACGAGAAATACGCAGACGACAATCTATTACGATTTATCTTTCTTATTGTTGCATTAATAAAACTATTTTTATTCGCAAAAAAAAAAAAAAAATCAACACCTCTTGGAGCGATTGGAGTCAAAATTGAACCAAAGCCTGTTTACGTATGGATTCACATATATTCCAAATTTCAAACAGAACGTAGCATTACTTCTTGAGATAGGGCACTCACAATGGAAAAAAAGAACGGGCGATTGCGCTACCCCCTTTTTAGCTGTTGACACCAAAATAAAATCAGCTCTTATACCCACTAAGGGCTACTTGTCAAAAAATTTTTGTTTGATTCCGTTCGTTATTTCTTGAGATACAGCAGTCACAATTCACGACAAAAAACGTTCTATAACTCAACCCCCGTTTGAGCTATTGACACCAAAATTGAATCAGCACCTGCTCCAGTTAGGGGCAACATATGGACCAAATTTTGTTCGATTCCGCCAGTTACTTCCTGAGGAATAGCAATCACGCATAACTCAAAAAACGTCCCATTGCTCCACCCCCCTTGGAGGAATTCGCGCTAAAAACCAATGGGCACAAGTTCACATAGGGTCACATATGTGTACCAAATTTCGTTCAATTTCATGCGATAGTTTTTGCTGTAGAGCGGCCACAAAAAACTGGTCACACACAGACGTGACACACACACACACATACATACATACACACACACATACATACATACACACACACAGACAGACAGACATTTTTCAAAAATAGTCGAAATGGACTCAGCACACCTCAAAACGTTCGAATTTGTCAAAATTCGAAATTCGAAAATTTGCACGAATCCAATACTTTCTTCTATATATTAGATATAGAAGAAAGTAAAAAGGAAGTATTGTATTCGCGAAAAGAAATTCACCCAAAAAATCGGCCTTAATTTCCATTTTGCTCACCCCCAGATGAATATTGAATTTTTTTATAGCCCGACCACACGTGGGTATGTGCCCAGGAACGTACAGACACCCGAAATCTCCATTTTGACGATCCCCGAGTTAATTACAACCAGTTTTCTCGTGACGTCTGTATGTACGTATGTATGTGCATGTGTGCGTATGTGTGTATGTGTGTACGTGTGTATGTATGTCGCATAACTAAAGAACGGAATGTCCTAGAAAGTTGAAATTTGGTACATAGACTTCTAGTGGGGTCTAGTTGTGCACCTTCCTTTTTGGTTGCATTCGGATGCTCAAAAGGGGGATCTTTTGTCCCTTTGGGGGGGGGGGAATCATTGTTAATTTCGATTTAAACTCAAGTGGTGTTATAATTTGTCGACACTTGGCGATATATCGCCAGTTTTTGGTCGCCAAGTTTTGTCGCCAACTTGACGACAATTTGGCGATTTTATTTATTTATTTATTTATTTTTAAATCTGGTTTCGATTTGGCCACCGTTGGTGATATTTAGAGAGTAAACTATTGAATCATATTAAAACTGCCAATAATGGGAAAAAGACATTAATTTGGAGTAAAAGGAAGTCATGTGATGCACACATCAGTTCGTTTTAACTGCAATGACAAGTCTCATTCAAGTAGGTAGGTTGTCGAAAAGCCCCTGAAGTGCCTCGATTCAATAGTTAGTTATGCAGTTCAGCAAAGGAGAGGCATTTTTAACTTGAAGCTAATACTAGTTTATTTGGCAATTTTCATAAAAGAAGTTTCTGATTCATTAGATCTCACCTTCAATTATAGGGGAAAGTTTCTAGAAAATATGAAAATCCTTAATCCCGAAGTTCCTTATTGTGATGAGCAAGGGAGAGTTTCTGAGTGACGGTATATCTAATTAGAGAATTTTCGAAAAAATTTTGAAATTAATACCCCAAGTTTTATCTTGGTTTAGATTCTTGACCAGTGTCCACGGCCCAGTAACATGCTGTTCGCGGCCCACTTCTGGGCCGCGGCCAATGGGTTGGGAATCGCTGGCCTAGACCGTTCGGCCGATTTTCATGAAATTTGGCAGAAAGTTAGTTTGTAGCATGGGGTGTGCACCTCAAAGCGATTTTTCGAAAATTCTATGTGGTTCTTTTTCTATTCCAATTTTAAGAACAAAAATTTTCATGAGATGGACGAGTAAATTACGAAATTATCATAACGTGGAACCGTAACATGGGCACAAGCCAATTGGCGAGAAAATTCACCATTATTTGTAAATATAAAGTCGAACCAAAAGACCTTTTAATTTTCTATTACGGGCAAAGCCGTGCGGGTACCACTATTAGTAAATATAAGTGAACAATTGAAATAAATGATAAAAAGTATTTCTTCTGTAAAATTTGAAAGGAAAATGTAATCGACAATATAGGAACATTCATGATTCTCTTTTATTAAGATTAGGGCCGCGGCAAAAAATGTGCGCTTCAAATATTTTTTTAAAGCAAAAAAAAAAAAAGTATTTAGTAAACTGTTCATTAGGCCGCATAGTGGGTATGTCTGTCTAGTCGGAAACTACGGGCCCAGTTCAAAGTAAAGTATTGTGCATAGAGTAAAATTAGCACGGAGTAAAATAGCAGGAGGGAGGACCAGCGACAAAACATGCACGCCTTGTCTCTCGGCGGCCCTGGATCCCTGCGAAACCGGAAGCTAAAAATCTTCTTTCTCTCTCTGCATATTGGGACTTGCGTTTGAAAGAATTAAGGGGTGATGGGTGATCAAATGAGTACCAAGCGTACCCCCCCCCCCCCCGCTCCTTTTTCAGACCTAGCGACGGCCCTGAATGCAACAAAAATATATTGAGAGTAATTTTTAAGAAAATGACATGAATGAATGCACAGTTCCTATGATGTGTTTTCTTTTAAGTGCCCTACCACAGGAAAAGTTCATGTGACCAGGTCCCGATTATCATAGCATGGGTCCTGGATACCCTTATGCACTAAATGAAAGCAGGGCTCCACCCCGGAGGGCCATGGCGCAGACTGGACCACTGAAATACTTATGGGGTGTTTTTAGAGGTATTTTCTCTTTTTATTTGGGGGGGGGGGCTCTATTTCTTGGAGGGTTATTGTGGAGTTTGAATGGCTATTGCTGTTGGGGGAACCTCTGATGAAAGTAACACAAAATTCAATTATGAAAGTGCTGCGCAAATATCTTGGCAGATCCCTGATTGTGGTCCCTGAGATATTTGCACAATCAGGCATGTCCCTGATTGTGCAAATATCAGGGCCGATCTTGGGGTGTCGGCCGCCCGTGTGCAAAGACCTAATGTGCCGCCCCTCAAGAGTAATTTGCATATTTTGACTATTTTTAACGTCCATATAAATCTTTCTTTAAATTTATATGCCAAGTTCGAATTTTAAAAAAGTGGGGGGGGGGGGGACAGAAGAATGATCTTATAAAAAAGGAAGAAATTTTCTATAATAAGAAACTCTTTAGGTACAATTTATATCTTTGAAGAAAGTAATAGATACCAAAATTTACTAGTCGTAAAAACGCATTTTTTAGTCTTTCTTCGGTGAGAGAAGGGACAGAGGAAGGGGAAGCGTGGGGGGAGGTGTCAGGGGTTCAGGGGAGGAGCATTGCTCCAAGAAAATTATCGAAATTGGCGTATGAAAAATATTTTTAGTTAATCTTTAGTTGTGTTTGGTTGCAAGCACAAATGAGTCAAGTATATTCAAGGTGCATGGAGAAATTTTCGAAATTGACATCAAATATCGCAATTTTAAGAACTTTTTCGAGACTTTAGGTTAAAGTAATGTTGCAATTTTTTACTAAAATTCTTTCAAAATTGAAATCCATTTGAAGCTATTTTTTAAGACCGTAGCTTAGGAAGGATCGACGTTCTTCCCGAAGAATCTCCGAAACTGAAATTTTAAACCCGCAATTTTGGGTTAGCTTTGTTGACGTTGCAAGAGGGAGGGAGATTCAATCGTCTCCCATCGAAAGATTTCGAAATATTAGTTTAAAACGCATATTTAGGCCGTCTTTGGTGACGGTAGGGGATCTGGCGCTATCCTCCGGTAATTTCTCGGCACTATTTTTTCAAAAACCCGTTTTTGGCAAGATTTGAAAACAATAGGGGAAACGTGAAAATATTCCGAACCAAAATATTTTTCGGAATTGAAATCCATTGCTATTTTTGGGAAGGATGGATTTTGGGGCTCTTTTAAGCGGATATTTCTAAAATCGCAATTTTATTTTATCTTTGGTGACGTTAACAAAACTAGGATGTTTTTACGGATCTTTCGGATATTTTTCAACATTAAGAAATATAAGTCCCAAAATCGTATTTTAAGCATTGTTTGATAACGATGGGACCAAGAGCGGGCGGGGGTTCAGTGTGCCCTCACGAACTGTGTTTTTGAAACTGAAGTCAATTTCAGGCTAGTTTAGGCAGGAAGCTGTGGCTCCACGGAACCGTCTGAAAACGAAATTTTCATTTATAGTGATTGCGTTTGAGAAAAGAGGGATTCGGGGTCTTTCCCCAAAAGCTCTTGAAACTGATGTTTGAAAAACGCAATTTTAGTTTGTTTTTCAATACGTTAAGTGAGAGGGGGTGGAATTAGGGGCTTCTTTAAAGACGCTAATTGAGACTGTCTTTGGTAGTAATGTTTGCGAATGGATTTCGGGGTCCTCCACTGCAAAAAATTTTGAAAAATGCCAAAGCAATTTTATATGACGTTTGATAAGAAGGGCTGTCGTCTGAAAACAAGTTTTGGATTTTGGAGCCAACATTTTTAGACTATGTTTGATTAAGTTACTTAAGGTGGAGGAGTTGAATCAGAGACTTAATTGGGTCCAAGATCGATGGTTCAAACAGCGAAATTTTCCGAAAGTCAAGTCCTAGAAACGCAATTTTGAGCCTTCTTTAGTTTCGTCAAGGAGGTCATGGCATCCTTTTGGATCTTCGTTTTGGAGCGACATTTAAATTTGCTTCCCGGGGTAGTCCTGTCCTCCTACCTAATCTGAAACCGGGCAGTTCATTCAGGATTTTACTCAGAAAAATTGTCGTAAAGGGGGAAAAGTACAACATTTTATTTCGTCATTCATATATGTTACTCTCAAGGGAGTCGCAATTTTCCACTTTCTATCCACGCATCCACGATTGTTCTTGTTCAACACAGAGTTTGTTATAGTTAGTTGTTTGAAATGCTTGCGAGAGTATCTATACAGTATAGCTTTCTTTTAATAAATAAAATATGTCTTTGTTGTTTAGATCTATAAAAGCTTGGGGGGTAAACATTAGTGGCTGCCCTCGGTGCTCCTTTTAGACGGCACCATTTCATGCTTCAGAAGGGGGCCTTTCTCCTCCCCTGTGTCCATGCCTGATTACCGGTTCTGTCACAAACTTCGCAACCAAATGAAGCAATGTGTGTTATAAGAGTATATATTAATGGACAATGTACCAACGCAATGTTCCCTAACATTCTATTTTCCTGAAACTATGCTATGCTGTCGAGAAATCGACAAATACTTTGACAATTGAACATTTAAAAATCAGCATATTTATTCTACTTATTATAAGTTATCTTGTGAGGAATTCTTGAGGAATTTTGCTTGATTATAAGAACTATATGATACGGCCTGCGGCCGCCCCTTGCTTTGGCCGCCCTTGCGCGGCGCATACTCTGCACACCTGCTAGGATCGGCCCTGGCAAATATCTCAAAGACAGTGCCAAAGGACTGGAAACTGGCTAACAAACGCCGCTCTTCAAGAAAGGGTCTAAAGATAATGCTGGGAATTATAGAACTGTAAGTCTGACTTCAGTGGTTTGTAAGATTTTCGAAACTTTGATAAAAATTAATATAATGAATTTCTTAGGGACTAATAGTCTGTTGACTAGTTTGCAGTATGGTTTCAGGAAAGGTAAATCGTGTGCTACTAATTTATTGCAATTCTACAGCAAAAGGTTACCTTTGTTTTAGATAACAAAAAGTATGTGTGTATATTGATTTTCAAAAAGCTTTTGATAAGGTACCGTATGTTGCTCTTCTCAGCAAATTAGCTGATATAGGAATATAGGAGGAAGAACTTTACTTTGGGCTAGAAATTGGCTGACTGGAAGGAAACAAAGAGTAGTTGTGAGAGGAAATAATTATACATCGAGTGATGTTTTAAGCGGGGTTCCTCAGAATTCAGTTTTAGGGCCTCTCTTGTTTATTATTTTTATGAATGACATCAATGAGAATATTTCTGGAAGCATGAATTGTTTTGCTGATGATGTAAAAAATTAGGGATTGTAGAAAATGAAGAACAGATAAAACAGCTTCAAAAGGATTTAGATTATATTACTAAGTGGGCGGATAGGTGGCGTATGGCAGTTAATGTAAGGAAATGTCAAGTGCTACACTTAGGTAATGGTAATAAGCGTACGAGTTATCGTTTACAGTGTTCAATCATTAGTCAGGTAGAAAATGCTATTGATCTAGGTACATTAATAAATCAGGACTTCAAGTTTAGTCAACAGTGCAGCATTGCAAGTAACAAAGCCAACAGAATGCTTGGGTTTATCAATAGATCTATTTCAAACAAATCTAAGAAGGTTCTTCTGGCTTTATATATAAGTTTAGTAAGACCCCATTTGGAGTATGCTGTGCAGTTTTGGTCACCTTATCTGAGGAAAGATATTTGTGTATTGGAAAGGGTTCAAAGAAGAGTAACTAGACTAGTAAAGGGACTTTCAGATTTAGATTATGATACCAGACTTAATAGGCTTATAATATGTATAGCCTGGAGCAAAGGAGGATCAGAGGGGACATGATTCAGTTGTTTAAATTTGTCAAAATGAATGATGTTAATGGATTAATTTTTTGCACCGAAAGCAGGACGAGGGGTCACTGTTTTAAGCTATTCAAATCTCAGGCTAACCTGGAAATAAAGAAAAACTACTACTTTAGTAGGGTTGTGGGCACTTGGAACAGCTTATCGGAAGAGGTGGTAAAAGAGCAAGGGGGTGGATAGCTTTAAGAGGGCCATTGATCTTCATTGGGGACTAATAAATTGACTAGGACCGGCCTAGTTGGGCCAAGAGCATGTTGCTGGTCGTCACATTTGTATTTGTATTTGATAATTCTGAATACTGTGAAGTAGAATAAAACAAGCAAGTCTTTTCCTAATAACTAGAAAACGAGTTTCTCCTTATTTTTCTGGTCTAACACTTACTTTCGGTTCAAATGTTGGCTAAAACAAGTAATCTTACTGTGATTAACAAATCATAATATTTTTCAGATTTCTTTCTTTTTTATTTTATTACTAATCAGTGTTATCGAACAAATTTTACACAAAAAAAATACAAACTAACTGAACATTTTACACAGTTGGGGACATTTTCGCCTGTTGCTCTTGCAGTGATCAAGTTCTGCATGACGCCCCCCCTCCCCCTCTCTCTTTCTAACTTATTAAACAGATGATCCATTACAAAGTTTATGATGCTACATTCAGGTAAATTTTTAAGTGCAATAAATTATTTTATTTTTCCGTTGACATTTCAAAAACTCAAACTTGGGAGGAATCCCTTTTCAAAGCAATGAATTAAATCAATCTCTTAGTGAAATGTTAATGCACAATACTAGTAAGAAAGAATGAAATGTCAATAAAGAATTCTTTTTAACAAGAATTTATCAATTGAAGAAATAATGGAACGGATCTTCTTGATGGAAAACCTATTATATTCAGACACTTCACGCGATCAATCACACGTAAAGTAATTATGGAGATAAGAAAATGGTCTCTCTCTTAGATAAAACTTCAATTTATAGAAGTCAGATTCTTATCTTGAATCTTATCTCACTCCCACAGGTTAAATAATTTACATATGTTGCACATTTCTGGAATGCTTTAAAAAGGAAGGAGTTTCTCATAAAATTATATTAGTAATTTTAGTTATGTATTAATAGACGACAGGTGCACAAAAACCTGGGGAGGGGGGGGGGCTGTTAAGTTGCAAATTATACTAGAGATCAATTAAACTTCCAGATCATACGCTAAATGAGAGAAATAATCAAGAGCGCTCCGACGGGCTGTCACAGGAGCTCACTGTGACCTCCCAGAAATTTTCTTTACTCGTCAAAATTTTTCAGACGATTCGGCAAATTTGGGGACATAATAGCAATACTCGAATGTCCATTCCATATGCTTGAAATACACCACCAGCTCAGTCCCTCCAGCCGAGGACTGCAGTTTCGTGCTTATTAGCACTCAACTGCTTGTATTTCATGTATTTCTGCCTTAGCCCTGGCTATAGGGCGGTAATTTATTGAATACATTTCATATGCTGTTATGTGCGCATACTCGAATTTTATCGAGCGACAAAATTTAAAGTTCCATTCGGCAAATTGAGAATTTTTGCCCTTCCAAAAATTCTTTCAAAGGTAAAAGTTATTCATCGACTTCTGTCGAATAGAAACACCAATAAAAACATGGAAAATTATCGGACCCGCCTCTGTAGGATGATTTTCACATGAATTTAGCAACCTCTGTAACAAACACATCCTTTGTTAGCTGCTTTTTTCGTACCATGATCTTGAAATAATGTGAAAAACATTCGAAGGCCACCAGGAGCATCTGTGACCTCAGAAAAAGAGGGTGTAGTAGAAAAAAAAAGAACAATCGAATTGCGAAACTTCCGGGCAACGCGAACTGATATCCGGAGAAAACAGCAGAAAAAAGACGATGGTCATGGGGCTTTATTTAGATACGAGGGCGATGGGCGAAGTAAGAACGTCTGGCATTTGTCCACGAAATTTCTAGGAACGTTTTCCGCTTTTATGAGTAATAAAAAGATAAAATTCGCTCTCCATAAAAGAGAATAAAAGCAAAAATGAGGTCTTGATGCAGTGGAGATCTTAGTTAGTTTTAAAAGGTTCTTTTGGAAGCCACTTTCGAGTTAAAAGGAATTTGACGAAAATAAATAAATAAATAGAAGGGGGAAAACCGAGAGAGTGACTTCTACTCGAATATGAGCTACAAGAGAGTCTCTATGCTCTGCCACTAGCGCAGCCAGAATTTTAAATTTTAACCCCAAGAAAGGAGAGCCATATTTTTCATTATTAGGGTGTTTCGGATATTTCGATCAAAAAAAGGTTTTCTCGAACTCCGTCAAAAGTTATTGGTTCAAACGCAGATAAACCGACAAACACATTTTAAACCATCTCAATATCCTACTTTTTTTTTTAAATAAAAAACCTGTACATTTATTTATTATTTTATTTATTTATTTATTTTTAGCAATTTTTACAATACTTTAAGCTTTTTTATATCTTAATTTTTCATGTGTTTTTTTTTAAAAACTTTTGAAAGAAAGTTCAAAGTAGGCAAAAAAGTGGTGAATTTCTCATCGTTGTTGAAATTTCAACTAAACACGTTTTATTTTTTATTTTATTTTATTTTTTTATTTTTTTAATGCAGAAAAGACTTACACAATTTATGATGTAACATTTTTTTCCCAACAAATTTGACCTCCTTCCCCATCTTTGTCCCAAAGTGTCACACTTCACCTTACCCCCTTCCCTCCTCTTGTCATTTGTCTGCTGTTTTTATAAGCATATTTTATGAAAACATATGTGATGCAGGGCCTTCCGAAGAGCTGACGGCGAAAGTTTCCTGGCACTAACCCCCCCCCCTCCCGCCTACACACAGAAAAATCAAGTTAGATATAACATCAGTTAAATCTTAATGAACAAAACAATCAGAAGGCTACGGATAATACAAATGAAAACACTGTTTTTAATATTTATTATACATTAATACTCCAAAAACTTTTTGAAAAATGAAAATGTTAAATATCAAAATATTTATCTTGTAAAATGTTACCCCACAACATAAAAACAAATGATTAAAACTGAATTAGTTACTCATATTGATCACACTAAGAGCACGATTAAATAATTTGTTGATTATAAATAGAAAATGTTTTTATCGAAGTAAATTACATCAAAATTACATTTCGATCTGGGCTCATTCAATAATTCTTTTCAAGAGGATTTTGGTTTTACTTGTAACATCTTAATACCAACTTTCATATAGGTTAAAAACAAAGATGTCATTTTTTTGTATCAAATTTTTGTAAGTTTCAAGGAAAAACCACCCAAATACTCAACAACATCGAAAATTGCTTAGAATTGAAATTTTGGAGCTTTAATTTCGAAAAATTACTGGCTCTAATATTACAAAATATGGCTTTACAGTTGTATTTTTAAGACTTTCGTTTCTGAAAATGTTCGGGCAAGGGTCCCCATACACCTTTCTTTAATATCACAAGCAATGGGTTTTTTAAATGACACTTAACATTTAAGTGGAATAGCATGAAACATTGCTTAAGTTTTTTGGACCATAGTTTTGGAAAATTTTCCAGGGAAGGGCTTCTGATCCTCCTTTCCTCAAATCTTTTAAGTTTGTCTAAAATTGCGTTTTTGAAACTCCAATTTCAAAAACTTGCATGGGGGAGGAGGAATTGATTTCAATCTATTCAATCTATTTAAAAAAAAAAATCGATCAGTGGCAGTCCCTGGAGCTCCATCCTTTACCTAGCTTCTATAAACATGGCCTATAATTGCGTTTTTAGGGCTTCAATTTCTAGAATTTTCTACTGAAATCCCTATACCTTTTTCTGCCGTAGCATCTGCAAAGAAAGTCTGAAATTGCGTTTTTAAAACTAAAAGTTTTAAAATTTTGACTGGACCTCCCTTTTCTTCAGATCAAATTTTTTTTTTTTTTTTTTCAATGTGCCCCCCGTAAAACTTTTTTCTGGTTACGTCAGAGAAGAATTCCAAGATATTTGGTGGGAACTAAGCAAAGGAGGATTCTAAAGTTATATTCTCAGAATTTGTATCTGCTTCAATGATACAAAAGAAACGAATGTTTTGGAGATTGGGAGATAGAAGCATTTTCGTGCACTTGGAAAAAGTTGAGAATCTTTGCAATGATCCTCTATTTTGTGTGTCTATGACAGTGCATCTACGTATTTTTTCCTGCGTATAATCCGAATCGGCGTATAATCCGCTGATAATACGATGTAAAAAAAAGTTTGGATTTAACATACTAATTCAGCAACTAAACTAAACTTAAACGTGAAAAAAAATAATTACTTTGAAGGTATGATCAAAATTAATCTGAAATATAATCTTAAAAAATAATGATTTCTTCTTGAAATCATGATTATAGTACGCTAATTACTTGAACAACAAATAGTCAAGACAAAGGAGCATACGATCTACTCTTGTGCAAATGAAGGAGGCTTCCTCCTTAACTGTATTGTTGTTTATTTTACATGGCCTGAATCGGGTAAGAAGAACATTCAAGCAATGAAAAATAAGCAACATACAGGCAGTGAAATAACATTCAAGCTATGTAAAATAAACAACATTCAGTCAGGTCTCTATCGGTGAATCCTACTGTAAATATTGAGGTTCAATGCGTTGGTGTTGAGAAAAATAAAACACGGATAATCCGCGGCAGCGTATAATCCGCACCTCATTAACTTTTCACTTTTTAAACAGATAATCCGTGGATTACACGCAGGAAAATACTATGTTACATGAAATGATGGACGCTTTGCGGCGCCCCCTCATTTCGTGGCGTCATTTGGCTTGAAGAATGAAATAAAGAGTAAATCTCTGCGATCATGGAATGGTTTTGATTTCGTAATTGAAAGTCTTGGAAATTTCCTATGTCCGCAGGCAAGATAGCCTGAAATAAACAGAAGTAAAACTTGAAATTAAAGCATCAAATTGCAATACCTGGAAGAAGTCATAAAAGACCTTCCACCAACAGTGGATTGATAATGGTAAAAATAATGATATTTTTTTCTGTGAACGAGCAAAGAAAAAAAGTGGGAGGGTGCAAGAGACACAAGGTGTTAGAAATGAAGGGAAAGATAATGGTGTCAAGGAGTAGTAATGTCGCTTTTTTTTTTCTCCCTGTTGCAAAATCACACAGGTAAATTAGCGGATCCGTTATGTTGAGCTCACGAAACATGAATGAAAATTTTATAATGATATAGCTTTGTTCATGATAGAGGACAACTTTTGGTTTAGTTGAAGGAAAACATTTTTTCCTATTCTTGCTCCCTCCTTTCGTCTGTATTCTTCACTTTTTTTTTTTTTTTGTAAAATAAAGTGTAAAACCTCGTCTGAATTATGTGAGGAAAAGAAATACCAATTCTTTTATATACAGAATGTTTCAGTTACGTACTTCTTTTTTCAAAAAAAAAAAAAGGAAAGAAAGAAAAAAAGGGAGGTAATCAAAAGAAGAAAAAGAAGCAAAGGAAAAAGGAAAAAAAAATAAAGAAAAAAATAGCTTCAATACCTAAATTTCTATTTACAATAAAAACATTAAAAAGCAAATGATATTGTTTATCGGAAGTAGAAATATTACAGCAGTATACTAGTCCAGTAATTCTCAATGAAAATCTGAATAAATTTTCATATGTTCCGCGAAGAGCTGGTGAAAATTCATCTGTACCATTTTTATAGTTGTAACTAAATTTACTAAAGAAAACTTTTGGATTCATCTCATTTCACTTTTTATAACTGCTGCGAAAGTATTATTTCTATCGTATGTGGCCTCCTTAGGATTCGGAAAAGTACCAAGTGGTCCTCAGTAGTGAAAAGGTTGAGAACCACTGGTCTAGCTACAAATAAAAGAATAAAAGCAATGTTTGGTTTTGATTATTTGTGTTTTCTTCTCTTATATTCCCTTTCCGGAATATTTTGCACAAAAATAGTGGAAAAGGTAGGAAAATAGATAATATAAACTGAAACTGAGGATTTAATTACTTTGTTTTGAGTGCATAGGAATTTAAATGGACGAAAATAATTACTTGAAATATATTTTATTTCTTTCCCCATAAAGATTTAAGAGCTAATTTATTTTTCCTCACATTGCAATTTTGAACCATCGCAGACAGTTAAATTTTTCTCCTCTTTAAAAGTCAAGCTCCTGAGAGTGCAGACGAGACAACATGCAATGAACTGCATTTTGGCGTGCTAATAAGCGAGCTTGAGCCACTGGAGACATTTTTTAAAGATTGACTCCAGAGCTTTTTCTCACAAGCAAAGTTATTAAATTCTCACATTTCAAAGCTCACTGCTGGAAGAGATTTCAGAAGTGACAAAGGAGAACCAAACCAACGAGGATACCGACATCGATGAGACGCAATCAACAAATTTTATATTGAAAGTTTTGAGCCATTCCTTGACAATGTAAAATTATTTTTCTGAGTTGTTCGTGAATGAAGATCCCTCCATTGAAATGACCCGAGTGATCACAAATGAGTTAATGCCTAAAAAAGAACTAGAAGGAAAATAATTAATGACTGCTAAAAGACTATCATAAACAGCTCTTTTTATCAACACAAAGCTTATTCATGTTTTCTTAATACACGATGTCCATATGTGTCGAAATAATTAAACGCTAAACTTATTGTGTATTTATTTATCATTAGAATGAAGTATTTTTTTATCAATTGAACCTAACCCCCATATTAAGTTTAAATTTACCCCGTTTTGATTTATGCGGCATTTTAGTAGAACTTAACCCCCGAGTAAAACGAGATAATCTAAGTACAAACTTGAATGATTTATTATTTTTTTAAATACAAAATGCCAAACATTCTAAACTTAAAAAGTCAAAATAGTATACATTTCCTCTTTCCCTACCCATTTGCAGGACAGTCATTTTGGAAGGTCAGTGAAACGGGGGGGGGGGGGGGGGACTTTGGGAAATCTAAATATTCACCTTTAAGTGGGCGTGGTTTATGCTGTTTTTTGGTTAATTAAAATTGAGTACATTCCTTTTGCATCCCCCCCCCCCCCCCCAGAAAAATTCAAAATGACAGACCTACCTATTTCATCCATACAACGTTATATTAGTTTATTCTATGGGGATTACTCTCTGTCATAATATTTAGTGAGAGTGTTATCGTATATCTCACTCCTCCACAATGAATTTCCCTATTATTTATTTTTGTACTTTGAAAAAATATCAGGGAGGATTTTTACGCCTTAAAAAATAAATAAATAAACCAACATGTATATCTCTGTTTCTCATCACTGCCCCTCTAAATAATTCGATCCTTTTGATTTTTCCATGTCTATACAACAACCTGAAACAACTACTGCCAAAGTGGACGAATTTGTTTACGCAGGGAATATTTAACATCCATTCGAGGGGGAAAAAGCTCCATAAAACTGCTCATGCATTATGTGCGAGAACCTGTAGTAGAATGAATTGTTGATTTGGAATGGAAATGTTTCATCACGATTTATATTTAGATTTCTGTGTTAAAAAAAAAAAAAAAATAAACAGACTTAGTAATTTCGTAAAGTCAGACCAAACAACGTAAGTAGAAGCACAAATTTGTAAATTACAGCAGACACGTGTTTCGGCGTTACAGGGAACGCCTTTTTCAATGCAAAAATAATGAGCTTATGGATGAAAAGACATCCGACAAAAGCCAAGAGCAGATAAGCAAGCAGCTTAAAAGATAAAAACAGCGGATTAGCCAAACACCAATGACAAAGTTATAAACCGATCAGGAACCAATAGGAATGCAAGCAAAGGTCAGGAGCTTTCGCTTAGGTACGAACCCAGAAAGAAAGAATTCGATTGGACAAGGATTAAGCCGAAGCTTAAACAAAAAGAAAAGAAATTGTCAGTAACCGTGAACCGCAAGAAAGGAAAAGCAGAATGGAAAACCATGAAATAAGATAAACAGAAACAAAAAATATTCGAAAAAAGGAAAAATAAAGATAAATAGAAGAAAATTGGGGGGGGGGGTGTCAATCAAGACAAAAAGGCAAAAATAAACAAAGGAAGATAGATAAAAAATGAGTGGGGAAAAAAAAGAGGGGGGGGGATGGGGAAAGGACAGTATTAAAGATATGGGAGCCAAATGTTAGAAAAATATGGAACTGCACTAAGATCGTTAACTAAGTTAGAACTGTTCCTCAAAATATGAAAGGATTCCCAAAAGTCAAGATCTGATGAATTGGGGCATTTTTGGATAATCTGAAAAGAGTTAAAATCAAAAGAGTGATTCGAATCCCAACAATGTTGAGCAATACTAGACTTATTTAATTGTTGTTTTTTCACATAATTTTGATGCTCTTTCAAGCGAATTTTTAAAGCACGCCGAGTCTGTCCAATATAGGCAAGTTTACAACTACAATTAATTCTATAAATTCCACAACAATTAAGAGGGTGAATAGGACCTTTAAGAGAAGAGAATGAAAGTTTATTAATAGGAGAGAACACCACCTGGAATTGGAAACGTTTTAGAATCTTAGCAACCTGATAGCTTACAGATGGAAAGAATGGCAAAACAACCAAATTCTTTCTGATGAAGGTTCGGTTAAGAACATTAGTTTGGGATTTATTTGAAAGTTTTTTATAAATGGAATCAATCAAAGTTGGCGGATAGTCTCTATCAATTGCCACAGCTTTAAGATAATTAAGTTCCACTTTAAGAAGTTCCGACGAAGAACAAATATTAATTGCGCGATAAACAAAAGAATTGAAAGCAGAATATTTTTGATTTGGAGGATGAGACGATAGTCTATGAGGAGGTAAAGAGACAGCAAAAGGTTTGCGATAAACAGTAGTAAACAGTAGTAATTTGTAATTTACAAATTTGTGCTTCTACTTACGTTGTTTGGTCTGACTTTACTATTCAGCACAAAGGTATTTATTTATCTTAGTAATTTCGGTTTAAGTCTTTGAAATGTAATTTCAGCTATACAGGTGCCCCAATGGAGGGGTCAGTGACCTCCGAAAAATGTCCTTATTCGGAAATTTTGAGTGACGGTTCGGCAAATTTGGAGACACAACTGCAATTTTTATTCCCCTTTAGTCCCTTTTCATTCTGTGTATATACGTATACCTTTGCTGTATTATTCGACAAAGTTTGAAGTTTCATTCGAGAAATTGAGAATTTCTCTCTACCTAAAACTTTACGTTGGGAGCTCATCTGTTTGTTAAATGATCGATTTGTCACTATATACACTTTTAACCGCGCTTTCGTAATTAATGGTAACAAAAATGTAGGAGGTTGAGATATAGCAAGGTTTTTTTTTTTCTTAAGGTGTGAAAGTACTCCTAGATATTTTTCAGAGGAGTGAAATTCATTGAGAAGGAGTGAAATATTCGAAAACAACAATGGCATAGTTGTGATGGATCCCATCAAAAAAAAAAAAAAAAAAAGAGCTAACTTTCATGAAATAGAAGATGGCAGAGAATAAAGAGACGTGTAGTGTTACAAATTCTGTAAATAGTAATTATTTTTATGATTAATTTGTTGTAATCTGGGCAAATTTGTTGTTTATTCCATTATCTTTCATCTAAAATTGTCTTAGTAACGTAAACTGTAAATAGTTTCTTGTAATGAATATACAACCACCTTACATTCGAATGAAGTATATGGTCCCTCCATTTCTGAACAATAAGATTTGTGAGTGGAATGAAAAGAAAATATGAGAAATTGGTAGAACATTGTAGGATTTCCTGGATATTTTTTTGCTGAGTATAAAAACCATGTAGCATTTGAATGGGAGAGTTAGTTTTGCTTGTGAATCGTATCAGCCGTGCACTGGAGAGCATATATTTAGCTCTGTGTGTATTAGCCTTTGCGCTGTGTTTTTGCGTATTTTGAAGTAAATACGTGTGTGACCGTTGAGTTTACAGTGTTAATTGATAGTTGCGTAATTGCTATGGTTAATTTAGCAGTTGGGTCATTTTACGGTATTTCGGACATTTATGTAGAGTTCGTAACGTGACTTTTTTGCCATAACATTTTAATTTACTGTTTGATTTGCAAATTATTTTAATTTGAGTTGATGTGTTGGTAGGAAAAGCTCAAAATAAAATAATATGCTAATCAAACGATAAATTAAAAAGTTATGGCAAAAAAAAAAAAAAAATTCCCATTACGGACTCTACATGCCAAAAATACCGTGAAGTGACCCAATTGTTAATGATATTCCTTGTACATAGTTGTAAATAAATCTCCTGTGTTTTTCTCAAGAAGTATGCCGTCATTTAAAGAAAGTTTAAAGTTTCACCGAACGCGTAACAGTATCGTTTTGATTTTTAACATTTAGAATGTTCGAGTTTTTTTGTGTTTAAAAGTAGGTAACAAAGCATTCTAATTCAATACTTCAGAACTCCAATTGTCTTTTTTTCATTTTCCACAGTGCTATTTCATTCTTGAAAATATAGCGTGAAAATAAGCTTGACCAAGTTTATGAGACTTTTTCCCATTTTTAATGCGTGAAATACGTTTGTAGATTGGTTGAAAATATCTCTGAAAGAAGAGATATAAAATGGAATCAATACAGAAGATAAGTACATTTCTGTATGAATATTGAGAAGAAAGTGACGACAGTTAAAATTTTAAAAAAGAATGTTTTTTTCCATAAAATATTTTGCATTGGATGTATAATCTGGTCGAATTAAGAGGGTTATTGGTAGAATTGATACATTTTTTCCGCGTACGCAATACAAAAGCGTTTAAATGACTAAAAAAAAGTCCCGATTAAAAAATAAAAAAAAACCCAAAAGGAAAGAAAAGCTTGGTAGAAGTTATTTGTGACATGAGTAAAAATAGGAAAAGATAAATTGATAAATTGTACAGGATTCTGATGAAATTATCTGAATTTCTCTTCAAACCTTCCGGTTTGGGAGTCGAAATACTTTGTTGATACAGTCACGGAAAAAAAAAAAGAAAAGAAAAAGAAAAAAAACCCTCTTGAAAAATAACTTTAAAAAAAACTATTAGCTAGCAGCAAAGGGCTAAAACGCCAGTACCAAAGGACGACATAACCTTTGAGCGACATGCACTAAGAACTA
Source organism: Uloborus diversus (assembly GCF_026930045.1). Classification (NCBI taxonomy): domain Eukaryota; kingdom Metazoa; phylum Arthropoda; class Arachnida; order Araneae; family Uloboridae; genus Uloborus; species Uloborus diversus. The sequence goes on along the minus strand of NC_072739.1, from coordinate 114,077,393 downwards.
ATTTATAATGGGCATCATATTTTAACAGGGAGCTAGCTAACTGTAAGTTACATTTCGTTGAAATCCTTTACAATCATTAATTTATTTAGGGTAACAACGATCCATGTGAGTTGATTTTGCACTATAAATTTTTTAGTTCATTTAACTTTTAAAAAGAGGGAGAGGGAGTGGAAAGAAGTCCTAGTGTTGCACTTTCCAGACAAGATTATGAACTAAGTCACTTTTTATTTTACAAAAAAAGAAAAAAGAAAGTTGGCAATATTTGTAGACAGCTCATTGCATCATTCAATAACACTGAAGTTACAATTTGGAAACTAATGCTTATAAAAGTGCCCGTCCAGCTGCTTGTAATAGTTGAGGCAATATTATACATGATAGACATCTTCTGATGTTGTGAATACAAAGGGAGAGAGAAAATTTTCAAGTATTAAAACATTTAGAAGTTTTATTTTTCTGTTTTAAAGTTGCACTTCTTTTTATGAAAATAATTTTTTTGCATCTCGTTTCTGACGTAGCTTAATGAGACCCCATGATGTGATCCTAAATGGCAAGATAGCTTTGAACCAGGTTATTAATTCATTTTGTGTAGATTTAATAATTATTATTTGTAAATTTTGATTAACAATACTAAGAAGTGCTTCTTTTGTTTTTTACCAACAAATTCAATAAAACTGTTGGAATATGAGTGGGACAGCTTAAAACAGAAATTGTACTTTTTGCACTAGTCCCAATCGGTATCCATTAGTAGGGGAATGTGGGGCAAAGTGAAATAGTTAAGATGGCTTTGCTTTTTCAAAATGAACAAATTGGAATTTTGTTTTGAAAATTACAGTGCATGAAAAAAGAACAATCTATTCTCAATAAAACTTGCATTGAAACGTCAATTTTAATTTTTGGCAATATATTTGAGCTTTCAAAAAAAAAAAAAAAAGTGAAAATTTTTTTATGGGGCAAAGTGAAAAATGAAATATATTTCTAATGAAATCTTTTCTATTCGATTGAAAAAAAAAATTTTTTGTTCAAATAAATGATTATATAAAAGAATGAATGAATATATGAAAAGATAATGAAACAATAAACGAATAAATAAATACATTAAATTAATAAATATGTGAGGAAAAAAAACAAGTGAATGAAATAGGGAATGAATAAGAAAATAATCAAATAAATGAATAAATAAGTAAATTATTAAATGAAGGAATGTAAATAAGTAAGGTAATAAATGAATACGTAAGTAATGTATTAAATGATTGAATGATTAAACGAAATGAACTAGTTCACTTTGTCCCGCATGCACTAGACTAATTGCAAAAAATATTTCAAACACAAATAAGCTTAATAGTAACAAAATAAATTCCGCACCGAATAGTATCGTTTGAATTAATAATTAAAATATTGAAACAACAAAAACTTTATCATTTAATAATAACAAAAATAATTTTTGATTTGCAACAAAATATTACAATATAAATATCACTTTTTGAAAATTGCTTCTATTATCATATTCTTCGATTTTCGGAGGCGATTTTTTCCGGACTGGAACAGAGTACATGTGTTACTACATAGTTAAAATACTACCAAATAGATGGCGCTAAAAGCAGAGTAAATATTTCGCCATTTCACTTTTCCCTGTTATTTCACTTTGCACCACATTCCCCTATATCCATTTTGGTATTCGTTTCTTTTTTTTTTTTTTCCTTTTCTTCCCCCATGACTTGAGAAAAGCACGCATGCTTGCAGTGAAAAGCATTAAATTTCCCCAATTCCTTTCAGGAATTGCCACAAAAGTCTAATCAACACCAGTTCTTATTGGACTTTACCAGTAAATCAACTTATGTTTTAATCCTATAATTTTTGAGCAGTCCCGCTTACTGAAAAAAAAAAAAAAAAAAAACTATCATCAATTACACTTTCTGGAGCGATTAGAGCAAAATCCTAAATCAGCACCAGTCTTCAAAGGGGCCTACGTGCATATTTGTTGTAAAAAAGCATTTTATTCAAAAATCTTATAATAATTATTATAGACATTACTGATTTATGGCGGCTAAAATTGTTTTAAACAATGAGTTTCATTGCATAAAGCCGAATTAAAGAGGAAAAGTTCTTCGAAATATCGCATAACAAAAACGGCTAAACAAAATATATTTTTTTAAATCGTAGGGGAATATGGGGCAAAGTGAAATGGTTACGATGACTGAGTTTTTTCAAAATGAACAAATCGGAAGTTTGTTTTGAAAATTACCGCACACAAGAAAAGAACATTGTATTTTTTGATAAAACTTGCACTGAAACATTTTTTTTGGCAGTAAATTTGGTTCTTCAAAAAAAAAAAAAAAAAAAGTGGGAAATTTTCACTTTTTGTTTTCATGGGGCAAAGTGAAAAAGAAAATATTTCTCTAATGAAATATTTTCTATTCGATTATAAAATATATTTTTGATCAAAAGAATCAGTAAATGAAAGGTTGAATGAATAAATTAAAGGTTAATGAAACAATAAACGAATAATTAAATGAATAAATCAATTAATGTATGAAGGAAAACGAACAACAAGTAAAAGAATGAATGAATGAAGAAAAACGAACAACAAGTAAAAGAATGAATGAATAAGAAAATAAGTGAATGAATAAGGAATAAATATATGGAAATTACTTAACTAAGGAATGCAAATGAATACATTAATAAATGAAAACGTAAATGATTTATATTAAATGATTGAGTGAGTAAATGAAATGAACTATTTAACTTTGTCCCACCACTTTGCCCCGCATGTGCTTGACTAATTGTAAAGAATGAAGAATATGAAACAATTTATTTAAATATAAATAAGCTTAATATTAACTAAATTAATACTGCATTGAATATTAGGAGGTCTCAATTAATACTTAAAATGTTAACAACAAGAACGTTATCAATTCATAGTAACAAAAAATATTTTTGACTTACAACAAAATATTAGAACAGGAGTCATTTTTTAAAAATTGCCTTTATTTCTAACTGCTTTAAACTTCGGCAGTATTTTTTTCCTGACTGGAATAGACTACATATGGGTTCTTTATAGTGAAAATAATACCAGATAGGTGGAGCTAAAAGCAGAGGAAATTTTACCATTTCACTTTGCCCTGCTATTTCACTTTGCCTCCTGTTCCCTTACTACAGACGTAATGTATTACATGAAATTGTGTATACATAAAAATGCTTGCACTCAAGGAATCCATTGTTCTATATACATACGGATATCAATAGCTCACACCTGTGGCAATCAGGGAAGCAAAAATGGGGGTCACCCGCCATTTCAGAGCCCTTGGTTTTAACTCTGTATTACCACCATTAATATGTTAGTTCAAAATGTAAAAAAGAGTTTTATGACCCCATCCCCCTCCTCCCCAGAAAGTTATATTTGTCTGCGAAATTGAATGAAGTGATAGAATTACAAGTATGTTTGTTGGAGGACCAACTTTAATGTTCGAGTGATCAACATTAACATCCCTAACAAAATAAATAAATGAATAAATAAACAAATAAATTATCAATAAAATAAACAAAAAAAAAAAACATTAAACAATAACTAACTTACTTTAGATTTTCGTTTTTTTAACGATTTCATTCTTCTACTGATCTCTTCCATGGCAGGAATTATTCTTAAAGGCTTCAACTAACTACCGAATACACACTGCAGAACATTTTTCGTTCCAAAAATACCCTTTTAACGTTCGACGCTCTCTTTAAAGAGTGACCGTCGACAGCAGCACTCTTCCACCAAAATCAAGGATGCGATCAACTGGTAAAGGCTTTCCGAAGGCATAGAAAAAGTAAACAAGGATGAAAAAACAAATGAAAGCTGAACACGAATCGCTGAGCAGCAACGGCTGGAACTGTTTTAAAAAACGTAATAAAGCGTCTTACGTCATGTTACATAAAGGTGTAATACTAATTTGACAGAACGTTTGATAAGATAAGCATGATTCAATGTATCAATAATGATAACACTGACATGTTTTAAATGTGAGAATTTATTATTCACGTTCATTAAATTCCTTTTATGGGGGCGATGAAATGGCATATTAATGGCTAAAATGTTTGAAAACATCGTGTCTGGTACATAGTAAACTTTAGTACACAATACCAGGGAGATGAGCTCGTTTTTATGAAATGCAGGCTTGTGTATGACTGCTTGTATGTTGCATGTATTACTTCTTGCAGGCAGACATTTAAAAATTTTCCTGGGGAGCAAAGAGTATATATTAGGGTGGTTCGAAAAAGATCGAATTTTTATTTTGGAATCGCGTCTATTCAAAAGTTGTAGTTCGGTATCCTCTATTAGGGAGAAATTAAAAAAAAAAAAGACATCTTCAGTTCGCGCATGAGGCTGAAAGTGAAAAAATATGTTAAAAATGGAAATTTTCAGAAAATAATAAAGTGAGTTTTTTTTTTGTATTTTTTCATAATGCAACAGCCATACATTGTCCGTATATAGCGTAGTTTGAAACTAAAGAATATTTATGGTATTTATATAAGATTTTTAGCTTTGCGCGTACGCCTTAGATTGGGTTTCAAATTTCAGGAGATTTTAGCCCAATTTAAAGCATATGCGCAAACGAAAGATCTTATGTAAAAGCTATAAAATATTTTTTTATGTTCAAATTACGCTATATACTGACAATTTATGGCTGTTGCCTTACAAAAATATATAAAAAAAAAACTAATTTTATTATTCTTTGAAAAATTCAATTTTTAGCATATTTTTTCAAACTTTCAACCTTATGAGCGAGCTGAAGATATCAATTTAGATTTTTTTTTTATTTTTCCCCAATTGAGGATACTAAACTAAAACCTTGAGAGGTAACGCGATTGCGAATTGAAAAAAATCAATTTTTTCGAAACACCCTAGTATATACTCCAATGCAGTGCATGATATCAAAAAACAACAAAAACCAAGTCCACATATATGTAAATACATTGATTTACAAAAGCCGAGAGGAGAAGCAATTGCCCCTCCTGATTCCCCTAAATGAAGGGGTTGCTTTCTTATAAAAATATTCTTCATTGTAAATTAATGTGTTAAATCTGACGGAAGTAAAGGAAAATAAAGTTGTT